>NC_048599.1:18549545-18632879 GCF_003668045.3 Cricetulus griseus
GAAGGAAGGAAGGAAGGAAGGAAGGCGCAAAGCTACCTATATGACTCTCCACCCATATCCTACTGAGAAACCATCCCATAGTGGCCAGGCTGCCATTCACCCACCTAGGCAGGAAAAGATAGATTGCAGTAAGAGGAAGCCAGGGTAAGCTGAGCCACTAATCCATGTCTAACCAGCTCCATGTAATGAAAAGTGATGAGCTGGTGCTGTGATTTGGATATCCCCCGAGAAACTTGCATTGAGCCTGGTGGCATAGGCCTATGATCTAAGATACTTTGGAAGCTGAGGCTGGAGGATAGCAAGTTTAAAGCCTGCCTAGGCTATAAAACCAACCTGAAACAACTTGGTAGGATGCCGTCTCAAAGATAAAAAAAAAAACAAACAGCAATCTGAAACGAGTGAGGGCTGCAGATGGAGTTGAGCAACAGAACACTTACCTAGCTTGTCCAAGGCCCTTGGTTCACATTGAAGTATGGGGATGGAGGTGACCCTCATGCTGAAATTTAGTTGTCACTCTGATGGTATTAAAGAGGTGATGAGGTCATGGGGAAGGGCAATGTTCTCATGAACAGATAAGGCAATTGTCACAGGACTGGGTTAGTTGCAAGCTCTCCCTCCTCCAGTCTCTCCTTCCCTCGCCCCTTCTTTCCTTTTCTCCTTCTCTCCCTTACCATCATGTTAAGATACAGCAAGAAGGCCTTCACCTAGACACAGGCTTCCACCTCCCAGTTAAACTTCTAGTCTCTAATATACCGAGTTTGTAGTTAGAGTAGCAGGACATGGACTGAGGCAAGTGAATTTTTAGTAGGAACCCGTATTAGTTGCTTTACTCATTTCTCTGACCAAATACCTGACATGGTACAACTTAAGTGGGGTAAGGCTTATTTTAGGGCATAGTGTGGCCAGGCAGCCATGGTGGCAGGAGAACATGGTGGCTGCTTGCTCGTTTCTGAGCAGATCAGAAAGCAGAGAAATTAATACTAGTGCTCACCTAGCTTTCTCTTTTTCCTTTTATTTAAATCAGGCTGACAGTCCTGGGATGGTGTCATCTACTTCAGAGTGGGTCGTCCTCACTTAACCCTCTATGGAAATACATATATTTGCATGTGTGTGTGCAGGTGCCTGTGTGTGCTCAGAGTCCAGAGTCAGCATTAGCTGTCTTCCTCCATGATACCCCACACTAGTTTTTGAGGCAGGGCCTCTCACTGAATGTGGGAGCTTATCAACTTGGCTAGAGCAGTTGGCCAACAGAACCAAGGGGTCCTCTTGTCTCTGCCTCCCAAACACTGGGAGTATAGGTGCACACCACCATGCCTGACTTTCTATATGGGTGCTAAGGAGCCAAACTCAAGTCTCATGCTTGCAGGGCAAGCAGTTTACCAACTAATCCATCCCCCAGCCTCAATAAGACTGTTCTAAAACTAATTAAACCAGAGATGCCCTTCAGCAAGACTTTAGGAAGCAAAATCCATTTTGAAATTTTGCAAGAACAGCAATAGCCAAGGTAGGTCAACTGGACAGGTGGAAACAGTACGGGTGGGGGTGCAGTGAAAATACATGGAGATGCCATCAGCGACAGAGGTGTCCCCAAATGTTCCTATTTTTCTTAGTGTTTTTTCCCCTTCTTTCTCAGTAAAAATGTGACTTCAAAAAAAAACAAAAACAAAAAAAAAATCCTTTTTTTTTTTTTTTTTTTTGCCATGGTTGCATCTTGGATCAGTTTCTGTTACTCTGACAGAACACATGAGACTGGGAAGGTTATGATGGAGAGAGGTTTATTTTGTCTTAGAGTGTGGAAATCTAAGAGCATAGTCCTGGTAGCTGCTCAACTTGGGGAAGGGTAATATGGTTCTCCTCAAAGCAGAAAGGCCATTGGGTGTGACAGAAAGGAAGGAGGGACAAATGGGGTGTTTTATAACCAGCCATGGTGTCATGGTGTTAACTTAGCCATTCCCCAGAGAATTTAATTCAGTCTCCCAAGTAATATCCTCAAAGGCCCCACTCTCAACACCATTACATTGGCCAGCAAATTCAACATGGATTTTGACAAGAAAACCATATCCAAAACCATAGCAGCCATAAAATAGAAGAGTCGTGCTTTACGTAAGTGTTTCAGGTGATTCTCGAAGGTCCAGTTGTGTTCCTGCTGATTCTGTTTCCTATGAGTACTGATCTTTCTTGCTGCCAGGCTCTGCCATCCCCAACCCATCTGCCTCTGCAGCCCCTCCATATGTATTATAAGTATGTGATTTTTGTCTCCACATAAGCTACAGACTTTCACTTCTCCTGACTCCCACTTAAATATCCCTTCAACCTCACCTCAAATGGCAGGAGAAAGCCTCACCTCTTGTTTGGCATGAGCAATGGAGACCATTCCCACTTCCTGCCATCACTCCCAACTCTACCCCCAAACCCACACCATATCTGCAGGCCTCTGCCTCAGGGCTTTTTGCTGGCCCTCAACCTTTGCCTTCTCTCTTGAACTTTGAACATAGGTCTGTTGCTTGCAAGCACCCCCTTCCCTCCCTCCCTCCATCCCTCCCTCTCTCCTTTCCTCCTCTACCCTGTCTCTAGCCCTTCTGCCTAGAAACAGCTCCACTCTCCACCTCAGCATATCCCTGTTACAATAACTCTTTCATGCCAGCCTGGCCCCACAACTGCATCAGCCCCAAATGAACACTCAGAGACTTATATTAATTATAATACTATTGGCCAATGAGTAGGGCTTCTTATTGGCTAGCTCTGCCTTAATTGCTAACCCATTTCTATTAATCTAAGTATTTCCATGTGGTCTTATCTTACTGGAGAAAGGTCCGAGGACCAGTTACTCCTTTGGCATCCTACATGGCGACTGCTCTCTGACCACACCTCCCAGACTCCTCCTCATCTCCTAGACCACCTATCTTGCTGCCCTATTGGCCACAGTGTTTTGTTCATCAACCCATAAGATAAACACATTTACAGAATGGCATCTCCATCACATCCCACCCGTCTGGACCTCGTGTTTTCCATTCACCTTCATCTGAATTCCTGACTCGAGACTCTCAACTCTCGGCCCCACCCTTCCCTTGATTCAGCCTAACTCAGCCCAGCCTTGCTTCTGTGACGTTCAGAAACTTCACCCTGCCTTGACTTGACTGCTGTCTGTCTCCACGTGTCTCTGACCACATCTCTGATTATCTTCCTCAATACCTTTTCCTTGGATATTACCTGCTATGTCTCCAGGTAGCTTCTTGCCACACAGATGCCTCTGGACACCTTCCTTCCCCTGTTCAGAACTTTTGCAGAAAAATTAATTTCTCTCCAGCTCCTGATACAAGAGATGGGACGGGTTTTGAAAACTCTTCTTGTTTTTGTTATAAGTATTTTTGTTTGTTTTTGCCTCTTGTCTTCCACTGCATTGAAAACTCCCATTCCCTCATCCTCCTTCTTTCTCTTCCTTCTTTCTTCTTCCTCCTTCCTCCTCTGCCTCCTCTTCCTCCTCCTCCTTTTTTTTTTTTTTCTTTTTAGACAGGGTTTCTCTGAGTAACAGACCTGGCTGTCCTGTAGACCAGACTGGCCTTGAACTCAGAGATCCTCCTGCCTCTGGGAGTTCTGGGAGTTCTGCCGCTGCCACTACCACGCTGTTGATTCCACTCTTCTTAAGACAGCCTTCTCCAAGGTGGAGTGGGACACTTCCCCCTTCCCAGGAATGCAGCCCAACCAGCATTATAGTGCCTAAATTGGGAAAATTAGTTTCTCACTGGCTGACAATTTGGGTTCCAAACATAATGAGCAATCAAGACTCTTCCTGATTATGGGAGAGTAAGGTTTAAGGAGAGGGAGGCCCCTGAGAAGGACACCCAGGGAGAACTAGGGGAGGGTCTGAGAAGAGGGGGTAGGGATAGAAGAGCCAGGCCAATGGAACACAGAGAAACCGCCTTGGGGGCAGCAAGCAGCTGCCTGGGCTACCCTGTGACCATGGCCTTTCCCAAGTGTCTGGGAGAAAGACAGGAAGCCAGCAGGACCACCAGCCAGCCATCTGCCTGTGGCTGCAGTAGGAGCCCTGAATGCCAGTGGTGTTTTGCATTGGATCGGCCTCCAGAACCAGAACCCAAAGCACACTGCAACACCCCAAGTTGGGAGGTGCAGTGGCCAAATGGGACCCGGAAGTATAGACATAGCCTGTTGCCCTTGGGGAGGCTCCCCCAGGGTATCTTATGGAGACCTGCAGTTCCTGTCTCCAGCTCCTCCTGAATCCTTCCCTGTACCTGTAGAAACACCTGACTTCCCTCCAAACTGTGCCACCTCTCTCTCCTGTCTCAGCAAAGGGACTGGAATCCAGAGGTCACTCTGGAGCTCCTCACAGGTCACCAGGACTGTCAGTGCTGTTCCAAGTCACTCCAGATGTTTTGTACTCCTGCCATCCTCTCTGGCCTGGTCATAGACACCAGTACATCCTTCTAACCAACTTTCCTGCTCCTCTCACATGCTTGCCCAGGGACTCCATGGTGAATAGCTTGGGCAATGATGTGGCGCTTTGCAGAGGTGGGGGACAGCCATAGGGACAGAGGTGGGAGGCAGCCAGGGATCAAGATGTCCTAATCCCAGCATAAACCCCAGAGCAGAGGAGAAACTAATGGGATAACATCCCACTGTGGGAGCCTCCTGACCTCTCTTTCCCTAAAGAGCTGGGGCTGTTAGCCAAGACCAGAGTAGCCAGGAATGCAGGCGGCCTCCCTGTTGAGGCTCAAACTTGGGGAGGCCCAAAAGGTCACATAGTGGTGGCAGGAGCAGGGGGCTGGAACCCAGGCTGCTGGACAGTGGGGGATTTGCAAGTCCAGGCTCTGGCATGGAGCCCTTCTAAATAGATGCCAAATAGATCATCTATCCCTAAGCATAAGGTAGAGGCTGGGGCCCCACAGGGGATGAGAGTGCTCTGGTGCCGACCTCAGTCACCTCCCTGATGCTTGACAGCTCTCCTTGCAGAATGGCTTTCATGGCTGTCAGCAGCAGCTCTTCCAGGATCCAGTCAAGCTGGCTTATGCACAACATCCCCCCCCACCTCCCCACCCCCGAAATAGTTACAAAATGACCATCTAAACCTGTGATTGGTCCATTTTTTCAGATGGTTTGGAACTGCCCATCTACAATGGATCGCAGCACAACAGAGGAACAAACAGAAGCTGTGCTGTGTTAGAGGCAGTGGATTCATGGGGCTGGACCCCAAGAGTGTCTATGCACCACCTCTGGTCTTCAGGCTTCACCTGGTCTGTACCCACCTGAATCCCTTTACCTTGACCAGAGCACACTTTTCTCCCCAGGCATCCCTCCTGGGGCATCTACCAGCTCTCCTCCTCCTCTGCTTCTCTCAGCCTCAGAGTGTCTGGAGCAGAGCCCAGGGGGTGGCGGGGCAGCCTGTCTGTGCTTCCCACACCAAAACAGTGCCCAGCAGATGTCCCAGCCAATTAAGGAGTCAAAGCAGAGCAGGTCTGCGATAAGGACAGCTTTGAGTGAAGGTCAGGTTCTGTCTGCCCAAGCATGAGTTTTCCATGGCAACAGCAAGCCCTCGCTCCCTGAGGGCAGTCCTTTCTCTTGTCTGTTCTGGCCTCTCTACATCCTCCCATCACATAGCCTCGCCTCTTCTCTGACTGATAATCCTGTGTACATTTTTACTCTGATGCTTATGAATAGAAGAGAATGGGCAGAAACCATTCCCAGGCCCAACTGTTCCCAACTCAGTGCTTGGGCAGCTCTGCTTCCCTCCAGCCTGTCCCCACCCCAAGCCCTAGACAGATGCCAGTCACTCAGACCAGGAGCAGCTCCAGCCCTGACTGGAATCAGCCTTCCACCCCCACACACCTGTTCCCTAACGACTCAGTCTGGCTCTGGCTTTGCTTGAAGGACACTGACAATGCAAAGTCCTGCCCCTCTCCCTGAACTTGACAGACCCCCACCCCCATCACCTATGTTCCAGTCCCAGAGTTTTGTGTCTCTTCTTCCTAGCACCTTCCAGATGTCTTTCTAAACCTACAGCCTCAGATCAGCCTCCAGGGCTGCTGGCTTTTTACCCTGGAAACCTATGAGGTCTAGCCTTGGCATCCCTTCTGATGGTTTCTGATGGCCTGGTAACTGAGAATGACAGTGGCTGCCTCACTGGTCCTTTGCCTTCTGTACCCATTCCATGGACCAGCAGCCTGGGATATTTGCAATGGCAGCTCTCTCGTGTCAGTCCCAGCTGTAACTTGTGGCCCTTCATTAGGATGTTCGAGATGCCTCTTGTCTGCCCCTAGCAAGCTCTCTTGGGACCTGGGTCACTTAGTCTTGCGGTGTTCACCAATCACACCAAACTCTCTCCTATATCTTGGTCATGAACATGCTATGAACACCAACTCTTTCATGTGACTTCTGTATGACCTGTCTTACAACACAACCTTTCACTCCCTAAGCCCAAACATCTAGCATTTTGTTCTCTGTGGTCCCTGACCACACAGAGTGTCATGGTCATGGACTTGTCTGCTTACATATCTATTTCCCTGAATTGGGTCAGGCTTCTGGAATCAGAGCCTGAGGCAGGGATCTAGGTTCTGGTGATTTACTAGGATGGGAGGAAGGTATTCTCAGGACACGGACACACACACTCGTGCATACACATACACCCACACATACTAAAGGAAAGGAAACAAGATAGGAAGACAGAATGGATGGCAGGTAGAATTTAGACAGGGCCTAATCCAGAGGCTTTGTACCAAAAGCCATGCTGCCAACCTATGCCGTAAGACAAGTAGGCTGTCTTTTTTGTCCCTGGATCAGATGATTGTATGGAGGAAGATTCTAGAGTTCCCTGGAGAAGTGACTGTCATCAGCCAGGATGACTCACAGCACTGAGGAACCTGTGTCACACAAGAGAGTGGGTGGGTATAATGGTCAGGTTGGGCTGTGTGTGCAGGGTACAGACAGCATCCCCTGTGGAGTGGGGCTGGACAGGTTTCTGAAGGACTGAGAAGATGCTGGTTCCCCCAACACTAACAATCACCAAGCCCCATTGCCTGCTGCCCTGGGAGAGGGTCCTGCCTAACACAGCAGAGCTGTCATAGGGACAGAAGCCCACTCTCCAGAGAGAGACTCTCCAATGAGCACTGCCCCACTCACTGGGCATCTGTGTGCCCAGCTGGGAGGCCATCGTTCCTGTCTGTCCTCATAATGGTCACTTTGCATGTGGGAATACAGGCTCACAGGAGTGATGGACCCTCAAACAGGTGATATAATCTGTGAGAGGATGAGCTGAAATTCAAACCCCGCTGAGACTCCCTGCTGCTTTCGTCCCCTTCTGGGTGAGAAACCTTGAATTCAGCTCCCCCTGCCAACCATAAGAAGCAGGTTCACGCTTGTACCCTACAACAGTGCTCAGTTCAATTCAGAGTCTCCAAGGGTCACATCTGGCATTTGCAAGTTGGGAGGCCCACACATGTATTTTGCATATAATTTGCATAATGGGTGCATCTGGCTTGCATGTGTTCACATGGAGACCCCATCATCACTGCACAATGCTGAAGCTGTTTCTAAGTCACTCTTACTCTATGAAAGTTCATCTGGACTTTACAGAGTCTAGATGTCATGATTTCTGGACTCTCTCCCTGGTCCTCACCTCTAGGCTGTCCATCTACCCACTCAGGGTCCTGAACAAGTAACTCCTGTCTAACTGGAAAGCGCCACTGCAAGCAGCTGCCCCAGAGACTTGTGTAAATTTGACGGTGCATGTGTAGTCCAAATGGGTTTCAGTGGGCTTTGAGATAGCCAAGCTGGATAGAGAACCTTTTAACAGAGGCCCAGGTGTGCACGCAGAAAGAAGAGGGTGGGAAGGGACAGTGAGTGTGGGTGAAGGTCTGGGTAGAGTCGAGAACCCAGACCTTAGTGCAGGTACCTCCATAGTAGGCCTAGGGGAGCATGGGCTGTGCCTCTTTGAGCAGCAGGGGGCTCATCTGCAGCAGGGAGGACTCCTGCCAGAAAGCTGGCGGAATCTGAACATCCTATTTCTGTCTCTTTAAGAAGAGCTACATTCCATAAACTGTGGCTTTCAATGATCTTAGGTGATGAGCTCTGGATAAACAAGGAGCCATAAACCCCAGGTGAGACAGAAGGAGGCTAAAAAGAAGACAGAGACCCACTTCTGAGGAGGGCTTGGAGGCAGAAAAGGGATGGGTCCAAAAAAGCACCAGGGCCCCAGGCTCACACACCACCAGGTAAGCCCACCTCTCTGTATCTTCCTGGGATCTTCTCTTTTCTTCTGCCCCAGGAGGAGGTTCACAGAGGAAGCAGGGCAGCTCCAATGTCCAGTAGAGGTTCTCACCCACCTCTTTGCCCTCTCCACCACTGAAGCATTCCAAATGCAAGCGTTTACTCCTGTGTCTGTCTAGAATGCTTGGGTTATGCTGCCAGCATCTCTGGATATGCTTGTTAACCAGGGCTATAAAGGTAGAGAATGTGCGTGTGCCTCTGTGGGGTAGCCATGTATCTGTGAGACAGTACAGCTAATTGTGAATTGTGTTTGGAGGTGCCTGTGCATGCCATGTGAACGGAAAGTACTTCTGTGTGTGGTGCTTCTGGAGTCTCCATCCAGGAGGAGAAGCTCCCATCTGAGTCAAGGAAGACATGACTGTCTGCCTCCCTCTCCTGCCTCTGGCCTCCCTAGGTTTCCTGTCTGGCAGATGCAAAGTGGCCTCGTCACCCACAGGGAGACCCCAGTCTCTGGCTGTATCCAGCCAAGCCCCTGAGCATCTTCCTGTGCTGATGTCCTCCTCCTCCACTGGGATGGGGCCCAGGCACTGGCTCCCCAAACTGTTCCAATTAAAGAAGGAGCCTGTTTTTGATGTCAGCCACCTGGGAAAGGGAAGCAAGACCCATCTGTCCTTCTAGCCCCCCTGTTACATGGACATTCTCAAGTTCAAACAGGGTCCAGCCTCCTTTCTGTGAGTTGTGGGCCCCACATCTGGGGCTGGGGAAGGGAGTGAGAGGAAGGGGTGGGACCATTTGGAAAAAGATCACAGCTTCTGGGCTGGGGGAGCTTTCTCCCAGAGCCAGCAGAGTGGTGCTGCCAAGCAGTCAGCACCCAGCAGGGTGAGGAACTGGGCTCTGTTCATTTGCCCCTCAGATGTCTGACTTTCTGAAAAGCAGGAAGTCGATGGCTTCAAGAGCATGAGTACCCCATACTTGCAGAATGGCTCTTAACATCTCTGGTAAATATGAGGCATTAGGTGTATCTGGAGAATTGCCTGACCTGTTCAAGCTAGCTCAAATGGTGGGTTATTAGAAGCAGCTACAGGAAGCCAGAGCTTGTCACTGAATGGCTCTGTTTCCCAAGTTCTTCGGTCATCTGTCTACCCCACCCTCCTTGCTTCCTCCTAACTGGCACAGCTGTGGCATATCTTGCCCTGGTGGCAGATCTTGTCTTCTCACCTCCAAAAACCCCTGTTGTGGCTTGAATACAACCCCATTTAGTTCCACCAGAAACTCAGATTGTGACCTTATTTGGAAATAGGGTCTTCAAAGATATATTTACTTAAGATGAGGCTGCCCAATGGCTGCTGTCCTTATAAGAACACAGAAACACAGAAGAGGGTCATGGGAAGACCAAGGGAAGGGCTAAAGTGGAGATGAAAGTGCTGCATACACGGGCCAGGGATTGCTCAGAGCCACCAGAAGCTAGGAGAGGCAAAGAAGGATTCCTCCCTGGAGGAATGGCCCAGCTAATACTTTGATTCTGGATGGTAAGCCTCCTGAAATGGGACAATAAATGGTTGTCATTTCTAAACAGTTTTTGTCAGATTTATTATCTTATTCTAAGTATGTCTGTGTACCACAGTGTGTGCCTAGTACTGGAAGGGGCCAGAGGACATTGGATATCCTGGAGCTGGAGTTCCAGATACTTGTGAACAACCATATGAGAGCTGGGAGTCATTGCTGCCAACCACTAAGCGCCCAGTCTCATAAAATGGTATTATTTCTCAACCACCTGAGTTGGTAGTTATGATGGTAACCGTACAAACAAGCCCTCACACCTGTGTGGGTTCAGGAGCTAGGACAATCATCCTGGCTTAGGTGAGCTGCCTCCCCTGAGGGACCAGCTGGAAAGCATGGGGGTTCAGAACTGCTCTTTCCAGCATCCTGGATTCTGTCACCTTCCCTCAAATGTGTTTACACACACCTCAAAGTTACTTTTTACAAAATTATTTATTTTATGTGTGGTTATTTTGCCTGCATGCCCGGTGCCCAAGGAGGTAAGAAGAGGATGTCAGGTCTTCTGGAACTGTCCTCTGCAAGTGCAACAAGTGCTTTTAACTGCTGAACCATCTCTCCAGCCCCTCGAAGTTACTTTAGAAGGAAACTGGGTCAGGGAGACAGCCCAGTCAGTGGAATGCTTGCTTTCCTGTAAGCATGAAAACTTCAATTTGATTCTAAAAAACAGGTTTTAAAAGAAGAGAAAGAAAAAACAGCCAGGCATGGTGGCAAGAACTTGTAAACACAGTGCTGGAGAGGTGGAATTGGGTCGATGGGGCTCACAGACCAGCCAGTCTAGCCTACTTGGCAGACTCAGAACAGTGAACAACCCTGTCTCCAAGAAGCAAGGTGGGTGGTGTCTGAGAAACGGCACCTGAGGTTGACCTCAGTGCCATACTCATGGGAACACATATACACATTAACACCCCCCCCCCAATACACCAAAGATTCAGATTCAGAGGACTGTGGCCCTGTGGGAATGAGACAATGCTAGAAAGAAGTGGTCCTCTTGGATGGCAGAATCAGGATTCGGAAGGGATCTCTTGCAGGGAAGGCAGTTAACAAGATGCTGTCCACTAAGAATGACTATATAGACCAATTCTTAGATTACAAGAGCCATTTTCATGAATGAAATATGCAGGGAGCCTGACTTAAGGTAATGTCTTATGAGACTGTCATTGCAATATTCTCTTACTAGAATCTAGTAATGAAGCAGACCTGATTTTAGGCTTTTATTGGAGATACACGGGACATGGGGGTGGCAGAACAGAGGGGAGAGAGGGGACTGTGAGTTTATTCTTGTTGGGGTTGGAGAGGTAATGGGTGCTTGGTGCAGCTCTTAGACCTAAGAGAGACGGTGCTGACCCAGCATCACTGAACCCATACAGGCAGCCTGACCCCCCCTACCCGGGTTGCAAAAGTTGGTGGGAAGGAAAATCTGCAGTTACCAGATCTCCTGGGGCACCCATAGACAGTGGACAGTCTGAACCTTATTGCAAGAAGGTGGCAGGGGAAAGGTTTCCTTGTGTGCCCTTAAACACGGTCATCCCTGGTCCAAGGCCTGGACTGCAGAATCCAGGTGCAAGTAAGACTTTTAAGACTAATGTGCGTATCCAGTTAGATAATGAGCGGATCTGGGTGATTCCCAGCAGGGAGGCCAGGCCTGCCTCAAGGTTTTGCTGCTTGCCTGGTACCCTAGGAGTACCCAGGGGCTGCGCATGTTTAGGGACCCTCCTGAAATTCAGCGCCCTGCGTCCCGCCTGCTCGTTTTTTTAACCTCGTGTTTGCACGGGGGCCCCTCGGGCGTCAGCTCAGATCTGGGGCCGGGGGGCTGGAGAACAGGAGGGGGCTGGCGGAGCTCGCGGCGCAGCCCCAAGTTTATGCTAATCCGTGCAGAGCCCGCCTCCCGCCTCCCCTGCGCGGCCCCAGCCGCGAGTAGCCGGGGCCACTCGGCGGGACGCAGCGGCCGCGCAGCTCCAGGCAGCCAAACAAGCACGCTCCGGGGGTCGCGAGTGAAGGCGGGAGCCGGGCTGGCGAGCGGAGGATTCCCCGCAGGAGGCACGGCGCGGGGCCGAGTGGAGACGGAGCGCTATGGGCCTCCGTCTGCCCGTGTGGCTGTGCGCCGTGGCGGCGCTGCTCTCGGGGGCGCAGGCCAAGGGCACCCCGCTCCTCGCACGGCCAGCACAGCCCAGTGTCTCCCGCTACAGCCTCTATACGACCGGATGGCGTCCGCGGCTGCGCCCTGGGCCGCACAAGTAAGCGTGGGGCTGGGCGGTGGCGGGAACCCGAGGGGCGCCCCCCGCGTGGCGCGCCGCCACTCCCACCTGCTAGCACCCGCGCGAAGTCGTCGAGACCCGGGTACCCCAGCCACGGGAGGGGCGGTTCCCCCAGCGCGATCTTTTGCGCGGGCAGGCGCCCCGCGCTCCAGGAGGCTGCGGGGTTGGCGAAGAACAAGTCAGCCGAGGGGGCCTGGCGCGGCGGCTGAGATCCTGGCAGTGCCCGTGGAAACCTTTCCAGCGAAGTAACATTTTCCAGCTGCGCTGTGAGCAAACTCCAGGCGCAGCGGACCAGGTGGAGGGAAAGGAGGCAGGGCTGTCCGCGTCTGGAACACCCGGGGCTCCCCCATCCGATGCCTTCTGACTCGCGTGGTTGTAGATAGGACCACGCTTACTGTAAGGTAGTCGCTCCTCCCCTCCTGCAGTCTGGCCACAGGAACCCTGTGGGAGCCCCAAGGTGGTTGAGCCGCAGAGCTGGTGAGGACTTGTGGGTCCCGGTCTTGCACTGTAGAACAGACTTCCACAGTGGTCGGTTTATACCCGAATTTGAATTCCAGTGGAATGTAAGATCTTGCGGGCGAGTATTCAGCCCACAACCACATTCTGTGAGCCCTGGAGCATGGGAGCAGGCTTCCTAGAAGGGAAGGCAAGGAAATGGCAAAGCCGAGGCCAGAGAGCTTTTTCAGGGTAGAAAGAAGGAAAGCCCGATTACAGAGCAAGTTGAGCTCTCTGAAGCTTTGAAGGACAACATAAGGAGTTTAGAAACAGTGAAGGAGTTGGAGGGTGGGAGACGAGGCAGAGTGTTGAGGGAGAAGCTGGGAAGGCTTTCTCGGAGGGGTAGGTAGCCACCCCAATCTCCTGGTTCAGTCGAGCATTTGGCTCAACAGCCACTATCAAGGACACAGATCAGACACCAGCAGTGGAACTGGGCACAGCCCAGAAGATCTAGACCCCAGACAAATGTCCAGGCTTCCATGGAACACAAATAAAAGAGATACGGGGTCTCCTGAGACCAACAGGTGGGGGCTCGAGCCAAATATTGCAGAGATGCTCTTTCCCCTCCAGGTCCCTCTGTGCCTATGTGGTGCACAGGAATGTGACTTGCATTCTCCAGGAGGGAGCAGAGAGCTATATAAAGGCTGAGTACCGCCAGTGTGGGTGGGGGCCCAACTGCCCCTCCACTGTCAGGTGAGTAAATTCCAGGTACTGTTCTTAGCTGAGAGCAGCCATTTCTGTAAAGGGCTGCTGTACCCAGGACTTCAAAGAGCCTACCTGACCCACAGCGCTGGCTAGAGTGGGCCAGATCCCTGAAAAAGGCCATGAAAGACCCCCGAATTTTGAACTTGCAGCAGATATTTCCCCATAGAGACAAGGTCAGGCATAATTTAGAGCCCAGAAACCTTAGGGGTACACGAGGGAGGCTGAGCTAAGAAGATGTGACAGAGGCAGTGCTTAAGGAAAGAGAAGATAGGTCGATACTTACGCCCTACCGCTTCCCTAGCAGAGACCCAAAGAAGGCTCTGGTGACCAGAAGGTGAGGCAAAGGTAGAAGTCAGAGACCCCAGCGTACTCGGTCAGACAGGCCACACAGGGGATGAGATGTAATTGTCTGCATTTGGAGATTTTAACTGTGTGTGTGTGTGTGTGTGTGTGTGTGTGTGAGAGAGAGAGAGAGAGAGAGAGAGAGAGAGAGAGAGAGAGAGAGAGAGAGAGAGAGAACAGACCTCCACTGTACCAGAGTGAACTGTACCAGGTGCATGGCTGATGAGGTAAAGGAAGGCAAGTCCCTCGTGAGCCCTGCCTGCACTTTTGGGCTTTACCCTTCTATTCACACCAGCCTCTGAGCAGAGCCCAATTCCCTGAGTAAGCTGGAGATGGGTGGCAAGAGTGAAAAGCTGGCTGGAGCTGAGAGTAGCTGAGGACAGTGAAAGGGGCTGCCCAAGCAAGCAGCCACGGTGCAGTGTCTCCCACACACCAGCAGCGTGGGGCTTTGTCAGGATTCAGAGAGGCTCTGTTAAAGCCAGAATGGAATTTCTCATGGCAACAAGAGCTGATGGGGACCTAGTAGGCTTGGGAAGGTTGGCGCTAAATCCCTACTAGCATTCTCTTTAAGCAAACAGTGTCAAGTGGGGCTTTCTCTGTGTGGCTTTCACTTGCACAACTCAGGGCCTCTGAGATCTACTCCACTGCATGGTTTTGTCACCTAGAGGGTCAGAAAAGGAAACCCCTGGGGCGTGGAGACATCTAAATGCTGTCTGGGATGCCAGCTGGAGGCAGGAATCTCAGCCCACAGATACAAGACACTGTTCCCTTGACCTCTCTGATCCAGGTACCGCTCAGTGCTCAGACCCAGATATAAGATTGGCTACAAGACTGTGACAGATGTGGCCTGGCGTTGCTGTCCTGGTCTTACTGGAGCAGGCTGCCCCGAACACCTCACAGACCATGGAGCTACCCCACCACGCCGAGAGCCAGAGCCTCAGACTCCCTTAGGGCAGCTGGTCCCAGGCCCCAGGCCTCCTTCTTATAACAGAGAGGCCCCAAGCCCCCATGGTGAGTCTGTCCATGGATGCCCTCCAAGGGGAGTCAAGTTTCTTAGGCTTAGCGGCAGGATGGAGGGAACTGATGCAGGCTGTGTAAGCTCTCATCGAGCTGGGGGTGGAGGTAGGGAGGTACTGCTCATGAGGGGCATGACTGTCAGGTCCAATCTTCCCCACCCAGACACCATCATAAAGGTGAGGGAGCTGTGTCTAGGGATGAGGATGACATGCTGAAGGGCCAGGGTGCTCCTGGGGTCTTTCTTCTTCCTTAGGAAGAAAAGGCCAAGGGCTGTTTGGTGAGCGGCTAGAACAGCTGGAGGGCGATGTTCGGCGCCTATCACAAGCGTATGGCACTCTGAGTGGTTTGGTGGCCAGCCAGGAGGATCCCAATAGAATTACTGGTGACTCCAGGGCTCCTGTTGCACCTATAGGCTTTGGGGTCATCCCTGAGGGGTTGTTGGACCCAGAAGACAGAGGCAGAGGGATCATACCTCCTCTGGGTGAGATCCTGAGCAAGGTGACAGAGGTGAGTAACACATTACAGACCAAGGTGCAGCTCTTAGATGAGGTGCACGGGCTGGCCCTCGGTCATGAGGCTCACCTGCAGAGGCTGCGGGAAGCCACACCATCCCCACTGACCTCCCTGGCACTGCTGGAGGAGTATGTGGACCAGCGGCTACAACGGCTCTGGGGGAGCCTGCTGGATGGCTTTGAGCAGAAACTGCAAGGTGTCCAGAGTGAGTGTGACCTGCGCGTGCAGGAGGTTCGGCAGCAATGTGAGGAGGGCCAAGCAGCCAGCCAGCGCTTGCACCAGAGCCTGGATGGCCGAGAGCTGGCCCTGCGTCGGGAGCTCTCACAGCTGGGCACTCAGCTGCAGGGCCTGACTCTGACTGGTGGGGGCACCTGCTGCAGCCAAGTGGCTTTGATCAATGCCCGTGTGGACAGCCTTGAGAGGAACCTGCAGGCTGTCACTGAGGCCCAAGGTGGCCTCAGCACCCTGGCTGCAGATGAGCTTGCACGCCTCTCTGCTGCTATGCTCCAGGGAGGTGTGGATGGGCTCCTTGAGGGCCTAGAGACCATCAACAGGACAAATGATGGAGCAAGGGGCTGCTGTCTGAGAATGGAAATGGGGGGCTGGGGTGTCGGTGGCTTCCGGTCTATGCTGGAAGAGCGAGTGCAGAACCTAGAGGAGCGTCTGGCAGCTCTGACAGGAGAGCTAAGCCACAACAGTGCCACACCAGACAGATCAGCACGACCGCTTATTCAGACAGAGCTAGCTGTACTAGAACAACGGCTGGTCAGCCTGGAGACCTCATGCACCCCAAGTACCACCTCAGCCATCCTGGACAACCTTGTGGCAGAGGTGAAGGCCTGGCAGAGCAGGAGTGAGGCCCTCCTACGACAGGTGGCCAGTCACACTGCTCTGCTCCAACAACTCAACGGCACAGTCGCCGAAGTTCAGGGGCAGCTGGCAGAAGGGACAGGCAGCTCACTCCAGGGTGAGATCACTTTGTTGAAGGTCAACTTGAACTCAGTGAGCAAGTCACTCACAGGCCTCAGTGACTCTGTCAGCCAGTACTCTGATGCCTTCTTGGCTGCCAACACATCCCTGGATGAACGAGAGCGAAAAGTGGAAGCCGAAGTCCATGCCATCCAGGAACAGGTCAGTAGTCAAGGCTCACGGCTTCAGGCTGGCCACAGGCAGGTCCTGAACCTTCGAGGGGAGCTGGAAAAGCTCAAGGCTGGTGTGGCCAATGTGGCTGGAGGGTTGAGCCGCTGCCGGGACACAGCCCAGGAACTCCAGCACACAGTGGGCCACTTTGACCAACGGGTGGCTCAAGTGGAGGGAGCATATGAGAGGCTGGGCTTATTGGCTGCCCACCTGAACAATTTGCCTACTGAGCAGCTGAGGTCCAGGGAGAACCTGTGGGGTCACATAGACAAGCTGAACCACACGCTGGCCCAGCACACACAGGACATTGCCCGTCTCCGGGATGACCTGCTGGACTGCAGAGCTCAGCTGGCTGAGGTGAGGCCAGGACAAGCCGACTAGGATGGCTGGACAGAATCTAAAGTCCAGACCCCCCAACCCTGGGAATATCAACCCAGAGACCAACCCCACCCAGCAGCACCTTCTGGTCTTCCTGGCCATCCAGAGGCCACTGGATGAATGGCCTTGGTCCAGCTCAGCATGACTGTCACAGCCATTGAAAGCCACCTTCAATGCTGTAGTCTGGACAATTCAGGATAATAGTCAAGGCAAGCTACACAAGATGCTGTCTTAGAAGAGCCAAGACAAACACGCCGTGCCTGAAGGAAAAGGACTTGTGAGATGGCACACTGCAATGTCTGCACTTTCTCTTGTTGCAGACACACTGGGGTTAGCAATTGTGCAAACCTGTCCACTGTTCCCTTTACCAACCAGTGACCAGTCACAGCCCTTGGAGGCATCTCCTGCCTTGTCCCTTGGGCTTCCATCCTTAGGTATGTAAGGAAGATGATGCTGGCTGGACCTGTCTGGCAGCTTCATATGTGCTATTTCTGAACCAAAGACCAGAAGCCACCCAAGGTTTTCAACTCCCCACACATCCTTCAGGACAGAACAAAAGCCCAGCAGCCTAGCCAGTTCTCTGTATTCCTTTTGATCTTGCCTCATGGTAAGGGTGTAGGCAGCTGTAGACTCCCAAAGAAAAGAAGGGATTCAAGCACTGTTTGGAGACCCATCCCAATCTATCATTTTTCTTTGAATTCACAAATACACCCACATGGTCCTTTTCAGTTAGAGGAAGATCTCTCCCTGCTACCTAGGTCAGTGCCTCTGGCCAAGAGCAGCCTTGGAGTCTATTGAGGCAGACCCTGAGAAAGGGGCTGTAGCTAGGTGAATAGGGGTCCAAATCTTGCTTTTTAACATCCTTCCAACACCCCAGCCTTGCCAGGAGGTTCACAAACTGGGGAGAAGTTGAGGCAGGAAGCTGTCAAGGAACAGCTGGAAAACACAAGTGCTTACAGACTGACCATGTCTGCTGACCCCTGGCCTCAGTTTCCCCCTGGGCCTGCTGTGCTGTTTGTTTCCCACACAGCCCTGCATTCTGGCTTGTGGACATTCAATGTTGGTCCCCAACTCTGACGTGGCTGGGAAGCAGGTTGAAGATTAAATTTTGAATTGGTCCACTAGCAGCGGGAGCTACTGGTGTCATTTTGTGTCCCACTGTGCCTTGGATGACACTAGACTGACCAGCTGAAGCCAGGGAAGGATGGTTAGCAAACACCATCTGCTGTAGCCAGGACTGGGCCAAGCCCTCAGGAAGGGGCCACGAGCAGCAGGGGCAGTGGTTTGGCCGGGACGGGGTTGGCAGGAACCACTATCCATGAGCCCTTCTGTGACCCCCGAGTCCCTCATTCCTCTTTTCAGAGGGACCCTGGACCACCCAGGTTTGGGGCTGAGAGTTCACAGTATTTAGAGAAGAGTGATGCATGGATCAGGAGCTATGGGCAGACAGGGACACGGTAACATCTGGCTGTGGAAGGTAGTCTGGGCTCCCAGGAAGGGATGGGACAGCAGTGTTCCCAGATGACCCTCAGACAGACCCTGAGAAAGGGGTGGTTGTTGGATGAAAAGGGGCCTGCTGCTGACACCCTTCCCTGTCCATCTAGGTCTCAAGTTTTCATGAGGCCACCTCCTCTCTCCTATCACAGTTGAGACAAGGCCACAGAGTGGCAGACAGGTATACCTAGGGCAGTGGTTCTCAGCCTTCCTAATGCTGTGACTCTTTAATACAGTTCCTTGTGTCATGGTGACCATCCAACCATAATATTGAAGTCGTTCCTTCATAACTGTAATTTTGCTACCATTATGAATCATAATGTAAATATATGATATACAGGATATCTGATATGTGACCCCTGTGAAAGGGTCATGACCCACAGGTTGAGAACTACTCACCTAGGGGGCTAGAGAATCCTGCAAGGCTCTAGTGACACATTTAATTGTTGGAGGTCAGGGCTGTACTTAGGCCTGGAGCAGCTGCCCATAGGGAGGCAGGTCCTAGGTATTCCCCATGCTCCCCACAGACAGCTGGGCCTCGCTTGATGGTACCATCTGTGTCAGAGACGATTGCTATTCCATTTCCTCAAGTAAATGGCCTTGTAGTGGCAGGTGCCCTGGTACTGAGTAATCACACTGAAGATACAGCATTTGTGTTTCAAGGAGAAGGGAGGATCTCTGGCTACCAACCAACTTGCTGCCTCTTTGTTGGATTGGCCCCATGGGACTCATCTTCTAATACTTAGTGTCCTTAGCACCCTGTCAGCCCTGGGTCAGACCTGGGCAGGCTCATACTAGAGCATCAAAGTCCACATGTGGCAGGGGCTCCCGCCAATAGCAGAAGTTGCTGTATTCAGGGTTGGCCAGGTCTGTGCTGGGGCCTCGCACCACAGGTGGGAAGAGAAGCTCAACCATCTCCCCGAGCCGCTGGTACCTGTGGGCAGAATGGGCTGTACTCAGCTGTGGCAAGGCAGTGGCCTTCAAAGTTGGTGAGGCCCAGGATTTGTCCAGGGGAGAAGGTGAAATTGGGGTCCTAGGAGAGGCTGGGCATGGGGGACATATGGCCTTACGTGGATTTGTGGTTCTTTATGAGCTCCTGAACAAGGTCTCCCCGGGGGTTGACTGTGAAGATTCGAGATTCAGGGAGGCCCACTTGTCGGTAGGCAAAAACATCCTACAGTAGACGGAAAGGGTTAGCACAGAGTCTGAGACTGCTTGGAGCAGGGAGGAGGGGGACACTCACATTTGGCCTGTTCCCAAAGGCAGCATAGAAAGGTTGGCCTTGAGGCAGAAACAGCTGCTGGATGTCACTCAGGCAGGCAACTTTGAATACTTCTGGCTTTTTCTCAATCACCTCTCTGGAATGGCCATGGCCATGGACCGGGAAGAGGGAAAAGGAAAGTCAGACACCAAAGGGTCAGAAGATGTCTGACCCAGTTGGACACCCATGTGCAAATGTGTGCTAGGTTGGGGGTGCTCCTGCCTTTCCCTGCAAGGAGGCACAGGCCAGTGTGAGGGTGATTACCTGTGGAGGGCAGAGAAGAGGCTGCTGGGAGACAACAAGATGGGGCCCTTAGGAAGACCACAGCCACGCTCGCTCACCCACTGCAAGTAACCCTTGGTGAGGTCAGCCATGCCGATGGCCCGTGCTGAGCAGTACAGGAACTTGTACCCATTTCTGTGGGGCGGGGTGGGGAAGACAGAGCCAATCAGAGACAACCTCCATATTCCCATTGCCCAATTGCTGTAAGCCCAGCTCAATGCTGGGGCTCTGGCCTTCAAATCCAGAGGGCTTTGCAGGAAGGGGACTTGGGAAGGCCTTGAGAGGTGACCTCAGCAGCTGTCCCAGCTAGGACATGAACACTTTTTTATGGGCTTCCTGCTACCTTAAGGTAAGCAGGTAGATGGCTCACAAGATAACTAAGGGCCAGAAAGGTTTTATGGTCTTCCCAGGATACTTCTGTTATGGGCTCTGGTGGTTTCCAAGACTGGTTTCCCAGGGAAGAAGTTATGGTAGCCTAAAATATCCTATGACTCCTTCCCTCCAGATAGGAGCCCTGGCCCAGCCAGAGCTCAGCACTCACAGATGGATTTTGTGGTAGAGACTAGTAATGCCCTGATGTGTCCAGTCTTTCCCCAGCTGGGGCAGAATGTGGCCCAGAGCATCCGACCTATAGCCAGGGAAGAAAGGTCATTTAGGCTCTTCAAATAGCTCCCATGCAACATGGGTGCGGGTGTTTCAGCCCACCTGAAAGAAGGCATTTCACAATGCTCCCACACACCCAAAACAAAGGGAGGTATGTCCCCAGGCACTCCCCCAGGATCCTCACAGCTAGCTGGGTCTCACTTGGTGATGGTGCCATCTATGTCAGAGATGACCACCTTGTCATCCCAGTTCCACAGGTAGATGGTGGCTTTGCAACGGCAGGTGCCTTGGTACTGGGTAGTCACACTGAAGACCACATCGTTAGCTCCTTCATGCAGGTTCAGACATCGCTGGGGACAACAAAGGGGTAAGGTATGGTCCCCTACTACCCTCGACTTTGACTATGGCTTTTGATCCCCATGAGCCTTTTTCCCTGCTTCCTCTCAGTTCAGAGACCCTTTCTGGGGAGTCTCATGATAGTCACACATGGATACATGTACATGGGCAGAAGGCACCTGTGCTGCCCAGGGACCTACACAGTGCCAGGCACAGGAACCCTGACTTCCCTTAGACTCTCCATGTCACAAATCAGACAGGGCATGTCTGTGACTCTCCACCTGGGTTTCTAGGTCAGCCCCAAGGCAAGGGCTGGTCTTGACAGGAGATCCTCTATTCCAAAGGATGGGACCCTATGGGATCATGATAGGAAGCCTCTTTCTGGGGCCAGGATACCGGAGTCAATACTCCCCTAAAGGGAGACCTCGCCCTGAATGTGATCCATAGACAATGATGGTGGCTGCTCTCTATCATACCTAGGTGACCTCCATGTCCTTGCTGATCCAAAAGTAGACAAGTACTCTAGGGTACCAGGCAAATGGCTGCTACCCTATACCAAGCCAGTAAAGCACTAAATGTCTTCTTGACAGTGGGGCCACCAACTACAAATTTCAGGGGGATCATACAGTGACAGATGGAAGGGGTCGTCAAGATCTTAAGAGCTGTTGTAAGTATGGATGACTTCAATGAGGTGTCCAAGGGACACTGCAGGTAGTTATTTTAGGACATGAGAGGACTTTCCCCATCAGAGCTTCTGAGAGGAATGAGCTGGCCCATGAAGAAGTGTTTCCCCATCACTATCCAAGCAGAGACCATCAGGGAAGCTGCCTATGGGGTAGATTCTGGGCTGTGCTGAACTGCATCTCATCTCGATCTTGTGAGACTTGGGTAGAATTAACACAGCCCAGTCCCTCCACACAGGAACATATGGACACACACACTCACAATCTGATCAGAAGACAGACGAAGGGACTTCTTGTAGGTAGGAATGTAGCCTGGAGTTGAGGCTGGCAGTGGGGGGACTTCAAGGATCACAGGGCTATCTGGGGCATCGTCATCACTGCTTAGGACTTCTGTCTTCTCTCTGTGGGCATTACTGGAGTTTGGACCACCTCCCCAGCCAAAGGCCCCTCCTTTGCTTACTCTCAACCCAGGAACATGGCAACCTAGGGCTTGTCCTTCTAGAGACTGCCTTCCCTTCAAGTGCCACCTATATGGGATGTCTACCCAGGGAGGTGAGAGCCAAGCTAGAATGGAGGCCCCAACATAGCTTCAGTATTCCTCCCTGGGATGTCTATCCTGGAGATATTTTCCTGAACACATGTATCCTGGAACAGATCCTCAGTCCTGCTTGCTTTGGCTTCAACTGGCCCACCCTTGGTCACTGTCTACCCAAACTTGGATGGTTGGGTCACTACCAAGGTTAAGGAGAGAAAAGGGGGAGCAGAGAGAGAGAGAGAGAGAGAGAGAGAGAGAGAGAGAGAGAGAGAGAGAGAGAGAGAGAGAGAGAGAGAGAAAGAGAGAGAGAGAGAGAGAGAAACAGATTAAGTAACAAGTCCCTGTGCACTGGGAAGAGAGACCCTTGACTCTTCCCTCCGTACAGCAGCCCCTTACCCAGGCTAGGAGTCTTCATACCTGTTCAGCTTTGCCTTTTCCTACCAGAAGGACATTTGGCATGTCTAGGTCTCAGTTTTCCCATCTGGGAGGTGGGAACATTTCTCAGATAAACGAAATGCTTGGGAATTGACAACCACCATGTCTGGGGAAGAAGTTCTGGAACCCCCCCTCACCCCAACCAGGGTAGTTCTCACCAGGCTCCAGCCCTGAGCCCTGCCAACAGGTCCAACTTACCCCTGCTGCTCCCTAGCTGTGATTTTCTCCCTCTGGGCACGGTGCTGTGGGAAGAACTTCCATAAGCAAATTCTGCTTCCTGCCCTGTGCTGGACCTGTCCCATGATCACTGGTCGCCCACCTACCTCCTCAGCTGAGAAGTCCCTGCGTCTCCAGGAAAACCACCATCGCCCACCCTTCCGGGGCATCTTCTCCTTCTCAAGCTTGTCCACAGTGCTCTGTGGGTAGATGATGGCTACAAGTTCTTTCTGCATCCCATAAATCTATCTTATATTGGCATTGGGAACCCCATGAGCCCAGAATCTTGGCCCAACCTAGAGCATGGTACTATCAACCTCTGGAGGCTGAAGAAAATGTTCTCCTCTCCTCCTCCTCCTAAGAGCCCAATAATGATTCATGGAACTCTGCAGAGGAATTGTGTTACCAGAACTCCTGGCTCTAACCTAGCTTCCAGATCTCACCAGCCCATGCCCTACTGGAGCGCTGAAGGTAACAGGGAGAGGGAGTGTCTTAACATTCCATGCATGTTGCCTCCCAGTGGTCCTGGGAACAGACTGTAGTCAGGATACTCTTCAATCCCAAACACAGACAACTTTCTGAAGTCGGTGATCCTAACCCATGATCCCATCCCTCTCCCTGTACTCTGATCAGTATCTGACTGGGGCAGCATTACCTTGAGGAAAAAAAGCTGACTAGATGCATGCTACAGCCAAGTCCAGGGCAAGGCCTGCCTAAATGACATACCAACACCCTACAGATTCAAGTCAGAAGGACATAAGCTTGGGGTCAACCAGCCTGGGTGCCAACAGGCTTGGGTGGGGGGTCTCTCAAAGTCCTCAAGTGGTGGGTCTGTCTGGATAAAATGAGGCAAGTCAAACAAGGGAGTGACTCCCTTCCCAGAGGCTCTAGATGCTAGCTCTGTTGCCATATGATAGAGCCAGATGTCACTAAAAGGATGCTGTCAACATTTAACCTTTGAGGAAGCCTAACTAAGAGAAGAATCATGGATAAGGCCAGAGTGGGGCCCTGGGTACCTCCTAGAGGGCAGAAAGGGCAGGTAGAGTCACAGGCTGCCACTGTTCATGAAGGATCTGACCTCACAGAGAGGGCAGGTGGCCCCAGACGGCATGGTGGAGTTCTGAGGAGGAAGATAAACGCTTTCCCCATCTGAGTATGTACACATGCTGTTCTCTGCCTGACCTGCTCAGGACTGTCACCTATTTGTCTGGCTAGTGGGCACTTATTCAGCCAATACCCCATAGTAGGCTGTCACGGCATCAAGGCTGCTCATCCCCAGCACTCAGCTGAACTTGATGCTCGTCCAGATGAGTCTTGGATCAATTGTGTCTTCCTAGGAGATGGGTTTGTTTGGCACATAACTCCTCAGGCTGGATATGGCACATACTAGGTACTCAATAGATAAGCTGACCATGGGAGCAATTGCCCCTCAGTCCAGCACAGAGGAGGGGCCTGTTTCCCAGGTCCCATCTTTCCAATCCCAAACTCTCCCAATGAAGGTTTATTTCAGTTTGGTCATACATTGGACCTTTATCCCGCTCTGATTTCACTTGAGTTCCTCTGATGAAAAATCTACACCCAATAGGACCCAGCCATGGCTAACAACTCTGGGAATGAATGATGGGCTTTGTCCACACAGTATAGGCAAGACTTTGAGGACCTGTGTTTCCTGCCTCAAGAGTGAATCCAGTAGCTTGTAGTCATAGGCTTCAAGGCCCATCTCTGTTCACCATCTACTTTCTTGTCAAGGCTATCACTTCAAGGCAATGGCCCTAGTGATATTCTAAGCATTACCTCTGGTAAGTTCTTCTGGAAGGCTTGCAGAGAAAGGATCATGGGAGCAGCTACAGCCCAATTATAATGCCTGGAGAGAGAGAATAAATTGGTAGAGCTACAGCAGCTGTGAGGGTAGAGAGTGGGGATCTCGGACCATCAGCCACCCCCAACCTGCTACTCACTTCTTATTGATTTTCACCACGAGGTTTGGGTCATCCAGGAGCCCGGGATTTTTAATGAGGTCCTCGTAGGAGACCATGTGCTGGTTGAACTTCTCTGGGCACAGAGGCAGAGAGTGAGGGCTGACACTGTCATGACCTGCTTCCTCCAGACTCTGCTCTATCCCTCCTGTTGGCCAGGTCTTTGACCTAGTGACATTTTCCCGTTCCTGTGGTTTTTACACCTGTTCCCACTCCAGGATAGGTCAAGGCTTACTATCAAGCATTTGTGTCACAAAGATGTTGGTTGAGAGTGGGCACCACAGGGCAGGTAATAGCAGGAAGCTCAGCACAGCCTCACGTCTGTGCTTCCCCACCCTCAAAAGTCTTCCCTGACTTCTCCTGGCTCCCAGAAGTCTTCCCTACCCTTCTGTGACCTCTGGAGGGCTTCCTTGCTCTTCCTTGGCCCCAAGGGTTGTCCCCCATGGCTCCGGGGTGTTATGTCTGTTCTCCTCTTACTTCCTTTCATCCCTAGGAGCCTTTGTCCCTTTTCTGATCCCTGAATGTCTTCCCCATCCTCCCTTGGTCCCTAACTCTGAACTAATCCTTGGGGTGGCTGGCACCATGGTTGAACATACCCATTGAGATGTCTCTAGTGTCAGCCAGTCCACCACAGAGGGACAGCGCTACTTTGTCCACTGAGTCCAGAATGGGTTCTGCTGTGTGCTCAGGGTTGGAGTTCTCCAGGAGCTTCTGGTGGCTGGGCTCACTCCACCTCCTGACCCCGATCCCACAGTCACTAAAGACAAAGAGACCAGAGATGATATGAATAAAGAAGATGGATGTGGCTCCCCTTTCCTCCCAGGATCTTGATAGGAGGCCGTTGACTCCACAGGCCCCCGTCCCAAACTCCCTGTCCCCCTAGAGCCCAGTTACCTCTGGGGGAAATAAAGGGCCGCGTTCTCAGAGTCCAGGGAGGAGAGGTCATCCAGGTAGATATCACTAGGGCCCAGGTGGTGGTTTCTCTTCAGGGGACCTGAGGGTGAAGGAGGGGACAGCCATCCACTAAACATGGGTTCAGTGGCATGAACAACACTGAATGTCCTAAGGTGGTGCTGCCCAATCAACTCTTCCATGACAGAAAAGGCCATATCTGTATTGTCCAATATTGTGGCCACTAACCACATGTGGCTACTAAGCACACACTTCAGAAAGACTGGTGTCACAGAGGAGTAGAATTTTAAAGTTTGTTTAATTTCAATTATTTCATTTTTCTTACCTATTAGTGTCTTTAAAAAGCATTTTTATTTATTTTGTGTGTGAGAGTATGGATACATGTGTGTCATGGTACACATGTATGGTCACAGGACCACAGTACATGTATGCATGTCAGAGGACAACTTGCAGGAGTCAGTTCTCTCCTTCCGCCATGTGGGTTCCAAGGATTAAAGTTAGGTTGTCAGACTTGGCAGCAAGCGCTTTACCCACCAAGCCATCTCACTAACCCCATGCATTGTTTCTTTGAGATAGGGTCTCATGTACTCCAGGCTGGCTCTGAACTCACTATGTAGCCAAGGACAACCTTGAATTTCTGGTCCCCTCCCCACCTATATCTCCCAAATTCTGGGATTAAAAGCTTGTAGCACTATACACAATTTGTGTGGGGCTGGGGCTCAAACCCTGGCTTCCTACATGTTAGTCGAGCACTCTGTCGACTGTACACCATCCCCAGCCCTTAACTATTTAATTTTATTTCGACTTCTATAAATCAATGGGTACCAACTTGGACGGTGCAGTCCAGGCTTTACCATTCTTTGGTAAAGACAGGCTTGGGGGCTGAGAATGGTCCAGCCTTGCTTGGCCTGTCTGCCTTCCTACCCCGGCACCTAGCCCTCCTCAGCTGTCTTAGGTCCTAGGCCCGAAACATCTCTCTCACCTTGGGAACCTAACTCATGTAGCTTCCTCTGCCTAGAATTTTCTTTTCATTCCTTCCATGGCTGAGGCTTCATTTTCCAAATCTCAGTTACAACGCTCACTATTCAGGGAGAACTTCCATGACCATGTGACTTTACAGTTCCCATCCCTGAGCTAATGACTCTGTTCTGTGTGGTCTATGCCATTCCCTCCCTTGTTTACACATATTCCATTTGCCTCCTCCATTGGACTGAGCCCCCATGAACACTGGCTAGGCACCAGGCCTACCATATAGTAGCTGCTCAAACTGTTCTTAAAGTCCTACAGTCCACTCAGGACATAACCTGAGGCCAGGGATGTGATAAGGGGGACCCCGCCACCACTCACCTTTTCCCTTGGAGACATCTGGATGTCCAGAAGGAATATGGCTCTCCAGAGTGGTCCAGCTCCAGGATTTAGTGGCAGGAGGGTGGCCTGCACCCCTAGAATTTTGAGTCTTGGTTTCCTTACTCTCTGGGGCAGCAAGGGGAGAATCCACTAGAGTTCCCTCACAGTACGTTTCCACATCAGGATGCAGTGTGTCAGGGCTGGCCCTGGGCGGAAGCACTGGGGGTCTCAAAGTGTCCACACCAGCCACAGAGGAGGAAGACGAAGTGTTAGGTTCTGGTTCTTCAGGAAGAGCAGAGATTGCCTCAGCCATACTGTCAAGGACCATAGACAGCTCAAGCCGCTCAGCTTTCGCCACCTTCAATCAGACAAATATAGGGAGACACAGCCTGGTGCATGGAAGCTCATAAGGCTCACATGCCAGCAACTCTAATCCTGATGCAGAGGGCCAGGGAGTTCCTGGAAGGCAAGGACTGGGGGCAGCATGGAGGAACTCACCTTAGGCAGTCTCCCCCAGGCCCACTGCATGTGAGACTCAGCTCTCAGGGGACTGGACTCTAAGGACCGCAGCTCCAGCTCAGAGTCACTCTTAGGGGACATTAGGTCACCTGCTGAAAGGCTGCAAAGAACAAGCATTCAGAGACAACCACTAGTCAACCACTCCCCATCCTAGCCCAACATAGAAAAAAAAACTTTCAGCCGGTCATGCTTGTATTGAATCCAAAATATTACACGAAGTATGTGTGTGTATATGTATATTACATATATAAAGAACTCCTATAAATAAATAAGAAAGCAATCCAATCTTATTTTTTAAAGCTAGATGTGGTAACACGTGCCTGTAATCTTAGCACCATGTTCTGCTACATAAGGAGTTCAAGGCCAACCTTGGCTATGTGAGACCCTGTCTCAAAAAGTCAAAACAAATAGGATGGCAAGATGTGACTTCTATAAGATCTATTTATGTGTATGTTTACACATGAGTGCAGCGCCTGTGGAGGCCAGAGAGGCCATTGGATCTCCCGGAGCTGGAGTGACAGGCAGTTGTGAGCTGCTAGGAACTGAACTTGTATACCTGGAAGCAAGTGCTCTGAAGTGCAGAGCCATCTCTCCAGCCCCAAAGATGTGACTTCTTAATGAGTATGGAGTTTCTTTCCAGCATGAAGGAAAGTTCTAGAACTAGAGAGTAGTTCCAGTTATGTAACACTGTGAATGGACTTCATGCCACTGAATCGTATACTCTGTACTGGTTAAAATGGTAAAGTTCATGTGAAGACTATTTTGCCACAATTTAAAAATTGACTTTGACCCCAAGCACTGCCAAACATAAGCCAAATGTGAATGTTTTACAAAAGAGAAATACAAACAGACAACAAACTGAGTGAATTCTGAGGCATTAGTCAACACAAAGATGTAAGCAGAAACCAGGCTCATGCCAGCCTGCCACCCACTGAACACTTACCTGGCCTGTGGGGTACACTCGCCATCAGAGTAAGGATAGATGTCCTTCGGCTGCAGTGAGGACTCCTCTTCCTCCTGAGCACTACTTAGGGAGCACAAAGAAATGCTCAGCAACAGGCAAGGGCATGGCAACCTATCAGGACTTCAGACAGTAAAGCCCAGAGATGCCAAGGCCCTTGTCCAGACTTGCACAGCATCATCAGTGGAAATGCTTTGACCCAGATTAGTGCTCCCCACAGCCTCCACCTGGTTCCTACCCACCTTGGGGACTCTGGTGTTGGCTTTTCCTGCAAGGGCAGCTCACTCTCAGTACTGGCCTCCAACTCCTCAGAACTGGAGTCCATGGCATCCTCCCTGCGCCTGGCTTTCCTCCTGCGCCTCCTCTTTCTCCGCCCAGTGATGACAAGGCCCTCAGGCTCACTGGCTGTGCCCAGCTGGGAGTCTGAGGGAAAGCCTGACAGGCCTCCCCATGGGATGGGCGAGGTGCACAGGCGAGGAGGCATGTCTTCCTGTGGGGAGAACCAGAGCTGAAGGTGCTAGAGCCATCAGGTTATCCAGAACCCACAGTGAGCTCACTTAGGGACAGGGGGCCTGAGTAGAGGTGGTGGCAGCCCACACTGGCCACAAAACCCCTTTGAGAGGTGAGGCAGCAGTCCAGGCAGCTCTATCAGGACAGGCCTTAGTCTCTCACTGCCTCTTAGAAACACCCATTTCTCTTCTAATATTTAGCTAGGTGCTGCTTCCTCCAGGAAGCTTGCCCAGACTGCAATTCCTTGCATGACTAAGAGGCTACATCGTTGGATATTCATGGGCCTGTATTCCAGACTTGTCTGGAACTCTTTTATTTTTCTTTTCCCTCCCTCCCTCCCTCCCTCCCTCCCTCCTCCCTCCCTCCCTCCTCCCGCCTTCTCTCCTCCCTCCTCCCTTCCTTCCTACCCACCTTGGGGACTCTGGTGTTGGCTTTTCCTGCAAGGGCAGCTCACTCTCAGTACTGGTGTACTGGAGTACTGCACTCATGTGTAAACATACACATAAATAGATCTTATAGAAGTCACATCTTGCCATCCTATTTGTTTTGACTTTTTGAGACAGGGTCTCACATAGCCAAGGTTGGCCTTGAACTCCTTATGTATTCACCCACTGGCTCTTGCATCTATTATTGAGAGATGCCACATTGTGTGTGTGTGTGTGTGTGTGTGTGTGTGTGTGTGTGTGTGTGTGTGTGTGTGTGTAATAGATTTTGTCTCTTTCTGACATGCTGCTTCAGCTTCTTGAAGCTTCCAAGCTACAGGATTCATTTATAGTGTTCTGTCTGCATGTGTCCCTGCAGGCCAGAAGAGGGCACCAGACCTCATTATAAATGGTTGTGAGCCACCATGTGGTTGCTGGGAATTGAACTCAGGACCTCTGGAAGAGCACCCAGTGCTCTTAACCTCTGAGCATCTCTCCAGCCCTTGTCTGGAACTCTTTTTGAAGGTAAAGGAGTCACTTGTTTGAGTCTGCTGCATAGTGTCTGGCATACAGCAGGGGCTCAGGTAAAGTCTATCAAATTCAAGCAGTTAAAACTTTTCGTTGGCTTGGGCTAGGCCCTGCCTCCATTCTGCAAACACTCTGCTTTTTAGCCCCCTCCCCCCACCCCCGACTCCTAGTTCTGTGTTCTGGCTGTATGGTACCAACACAGACTAGAACAGTCAGGCTTTATTCTTTGCAGTCCCCTCGCCCTCATCTTTTCTGAGACTCCCAGGCCAACTCTCCACTCCCCAGGGACCCAGAGGGCTCCTGCTTCAGAAACCTTCCCCAGGAAGTAGAATCAACCAGAGCAGGTCTCCTTTTTCTGGGCTGTGACAGAATATCATGAAACTTGAAGCCAGCCTTAAGTGACCCCCTGCATCAGTTCTCTGCTGAAGAGATGTCCCTGAAGTCAGGGACAGTGACAGATGCCAGGTTCCCTCACCAGGGAAGGGGTGAGGTCTGGCACAAGCCAGGGTGATGATCTCTACCTCATCGCTGTCCAGCTCCTGGACAAAGAAGGCCTCGCCACTGTCCCCCAGTTTCATGTGCAAGTCCACGGGCTCTCCATTGATTTCAATGTCCACCTGCAATGGAAACAATGGGTAGGGACTACATGGCCATAGCATCAGTCCTCACGTCCTGATCCAGCAGCTGGAGACACACTTGTGCCTGACTCCAGCTCTGAGCTGGCTGGAACTCTCTCCAGACTTACATGGCCCTGGCTGCTTGCTTGTCACTCGGTCACCAGGAGAACATTGCTGTGACCTCATTCTCTACTTCCTCCCAGCTCCCAGGTGTTGACTACATGAATAATGGTTAGAATTACCACTTATGGTGGAGTGTTTTATGTAGAGAATCCTGTTTAAGTTTACAAGAACCCTTTGTAGTAGCTCCTATCATTATGTCCATTTTATAGATAAGGAAACTGAGGCGTGTGTGTGTGTGTGTGTGTGTGTGTGTGTGTGTATGTATGTATGTATGGGGGGGTAGGTTATTTGTACAGACCTGCCCTCCCAGAAAGAGTCTATGAAACTCAAAAGATCTTCAACTACACCCTAATCTCCTTGCTTTGTTTTGAGTGTGTTCGTGTGTGGTGTCATATGTGCTGCACATATTTGTGTGGGTGCCCACATATGTGGGTGCCTGAGGCCTGTCTCTGGTGTCTACACTCAGTCACACTCTTCCTTATTTTTTGAGACAGGGTCTCCCACTGAGGTGAGGCTGACAGGCTCCGGAGTCCCCAGAGATCTACCTGCCTCTGCCTCTCCGGTGCTAGCATTACAGGTATCTTCTGCACCTTGCCTTTTATCTGGGAATTTTGCTGGGAACCCCAGCTCAGGGCATGGCAAGCTGTTTACTGATTTGGCCATCTGCCCAGCCCTACAGCCTAACCTCTTACCTCCAAGGTACACTGTCTTTCACAAAAATTATACTTTCCTACCACACTGCTGCTCACACATAGACCCAGGTGCTAAATAAATTCTGTCATGAACCTGAGGAAGCCCACAGAGCTGGCCTCAAGGCCACATTATCTGTTCCTGTTTACTGTCCCAAACTATTCCATAGCTAGGACCAGGCATATAAAAACTTGTTCATTCCTAAAGGTGATATGACTGGGTTTGAAGATGTGAGGTGATTAGCAAGGCCACAGGGGAGGTCTTAGTAAGTTGAGCCAGGCCGGGTAGCCACCTGGTTCTACTCCGGTAGGCTTCCTATCTGGACAAATGATAATCTTCTGGATCAAGGCCTTAAACGAACCCCAAAACATAAGTGAGGGCCAGTGAGGTGGCACAGCAGAAATTGGCATTTGCCACCAAGCCCGACGACCTGAGTTCAATCCCTGGAACCCACATTGTGGAAGGAAAGAACTGACTCCCACATTGAATACATACATACATACACACACACACACACACACACACACACATACACACACACACACACACACACACACACACACAACCATATATATACACATACACAAAATAAATTTTAAAAGAAAATTCAGTGAAAATACAAAAGAAGGTATATGGGATAGGCACACCCCACCTTCACCCCTTACGGAAGCCAAGTCTTTTCTGGGACAGCAGTGATTATGCAGCCTTCAAAAGCCCACCCTGAGCCAGGTGTTGGTGGCGCATGCCTTTAATCCCAGCACGTGGGAGGCAGAGGCAGGTGGATCTCTGTAAGTTTGAGGCCAGCCTGGTCTCCAGAGCGAATGCCAGGATAGGCTCCAAAGCTACACAGAGAAACCCTGTCTCGAAAAACCAAAAAAAAAAAAAAAAAAAAAAAGCCCACCCTGATGAAGCCAGACCACAGGCCTAAGCACTCACCACCTTCTCCCGTGACCGCAGGACACCCAGCTTGCCAAATCGCACGTGGAAGGGTGAGCACCGGAAGGAGCCATCTGTCTGCTTCACCACCAGCACATCGATGCCGCCACTCAACGTGGCAGGGTTTAGGCCCCTGTATAGTTCCTTAACTGTTCCAAACACCGTCTCTGCCAACTGCCCCACATAGTTCATGGCTGCTGCTGGCCAAGAGCTGGGATGCCCAAGCTTAAGTTGTGCCTAGCCCTTGAAAAGAGGATGTGTCTGTACAGCGCAGCCGTGGAGATGGGGCGATCTCCAGGATACCGAGGTCTACTAGCCGTGGCTGGCCCACCCACCTACTGTGGGGCCCTTGGGCAGCCTGCTGTCTTCTCCTACTGCCAGTGTCCACATCTGTAAAAATAAGGACTCGGGGTGAGACGACAGCTGGGTGCCCGTGCCTCTAAATGCTATGACTCATGGTAATGCCTGAGCACTCCATGGGCATGGCTCATCTAATCTTCACAATAGTCCTGCAAGGCTGGCAGAGCAGGGTTATTGTTCCTGTTTACAGATGAACCAGTAGAAGCTTGGAGAGGTGGGGTGACTTGCCCAGGGTCTCACACCTATAAGGACAGAACCTGAGGATCAAGTCCAGGTCTGTGTGACTAATGTCCAGAACCTTTGGCAGAAACAAATAGAAAGAGTCACCATGGAAACAGGACATTGTGGGCAGTGGGGAGAGCCTCCAGATACAGCAGGCCTTGTTAGGTAATAGATGGCATCCTAAAGGAAGTCTTCCATTTGAGAAATGGGTCTAGATAGCTTGCTGCTTCCTGGTCCTAGAAATTGCATACACGCTCCAGGCACATAAACCTCTACTGAGCCCTATTACTAGTCCAGATACCAAATAAGGTCTCTATAGCTTAAGGAACCACTCCAACCCTGCACCCGCCCTTTTCTCCTGGTAAGATGTCCATCTGAGGCCCACAGCCCCATTTCATGATCTCCAGGCCATTGTCCTCAGCCCCTAGTTTCAGACTAGATACTCAGATGCACAGTCAGGCCAATGTTGTTCTTCATCCTAGCCAGACTGGTCCCTCCAGCTTTCCTGCATCAGGCAGGGTGGGGAGAGGCGAAGGCAGGAGGCTTCAGTGGCAGCAAAGAAAAGCCAGGGCTATAATGAGAGTCATAACCAAGCTGATGTAGTATCCCCTCGCCCTACGCCGCCCTTTCCAGATTCAGCCCATTATACCTGCTATGCTGCCAGGTAAGTAACCTACTGCTCCTCTGGCTGCCAGGACTGAGAACTGGACCTGAGACACTGCCACGTGTCACCCTCCTCTTTCAGATCTTGCACAACAATTCCTGGAGGACAAGGGTTCAGGATCACCCTTCAAAGAAGCTAAGCCACTTATCAAGCTTTATGGACCTAACAGAGCATAGATGAGGGCAGGGGAGCAGGAGAGAGGCTGACTCAGGTCTCTGGATGCCTTCATTAGTCCATAGTCCCTAAACCACACCACAGCTGTCTGCAGAGAGAGCAGCCACCTCTGCATAGCTTTGTGATGCACTGGGCTTGGAATGTTTTCCATGAATTGGCAGTGTAAGTGTCACCTGAGAGCTTTGTTAGAAATGTGGAAATTTAGGTCTAACAGCCTTTGTGGGTCCACATGTACATCAGAACAACCTCCCCAGTGGTGATTGTATCCTAGAGTGTTGAGAAGAGTCGTCTCAGTGTTCCCAGGCCATAGCTGGATTTTTGGCAAAGTCTGAATTGAAAGATTTTAGTTTGCTGAGAGAAAAAGTTTTGAAAGATTTTAGTTCACAGAGAGAAAAAGTTTCCCACAGGCCTCGGCCCATTACAAGGCAGTTGGCCCCAACCCTGGGCACATCCTATGGTTTAGACGGGGGCAATCGCCAAGACAACCCTCTTTGGGTCACACCTGGCTGCCCAACAGACAATCAAGGACTTTCCAGGGTACGGTCTGTGGTTTTTTTCCTTTGTAAAAAAGCAGGTCACACCTGGGTGACCACTCTAACATGAGATCATACTTTGTAATCAATCACTTTGTGCCCCTTGCCTGTATGCTCATCTGTGTTTTTTTCTTATATAAGGAGCTTACACCCCATGCTGATGTGTGTAGCTTCCCCGATATTGCTGACACTTGAATGCGCATTCGTTCAATGAACCCTCTTGCGTTTGCAGCTCTTGGTCTGGTGTCTGAGTCTCAGGGGCTCCTTGGGATCCTGAGGCCCTTGGGGTCTGGGGGTCTTTCAGAATGATGGACCCCAGTGGGTAACATTTGTGAAGGAATGTGGCTACCCCAGACAGAGCACAGGCTTTCCTCTCTCTCTGTCAACAGGTGGTGCATTTCAGAGGATGGAAATGGAGACTCAGACAGATGAAGTGACCTGCCCAGAGTCACAACTAGTCACTGGCAGAGTGGAGATTAGCAGTTTGGTACCCTTACCCACAATGCCCTGTGGCCATCCATGATCTGGGCGTCTGATAATAAAGCTTTGGCCTAGACAGCCGAGGCTAAGTCAAAAATAGGGTGAAATTAAACTCTGTGGCTCCCTAATCTCACTCAAATCCAACAACAGCTTTGTTGGCAAGATACCCATTGATTAGGTCCTGGTTGGAAAGGTTCTTTCTGCTCAGTGACTACAGATCTAAGGAGACAGACTGGCAGGTCAGGTATCTGTTGTTGAGCAGGGCTCTAGACGAGTGAGTCCAGGGAAAGCAGAGAAGACCCAGGAGTTTCCAGGAATAAAGGGGTGAGCATGGGAAGCCCTGGGTAGGATAGCAGGCTTGGTCTACTGTGTGTGTGTTTGTGTGTGTGTGTGTGTGTGTGTGTGTGTGTGTGTGTGTGTGTACGCTCTTGCTGAGCAGGGTACACTGTAAGACTGTATCTCTGGACTCTGACCATTAGATACCAGTAGGCCCCCAGCTCCCATCCAAGATTGTGACAGTCAGATTGTCTCCTGATATTAAATGCCTCCCAGGGGCACTAGGGATATAGCTCAGTGGTAGAACACTTGCCCGCTATGTGCAAGGCCCTAGGCTCAATCCCCAGCACTGCAAACAAAGCCAGATGTCTCCTTGCATGAAAAGAGCTGGATGGCAGAGATGAGTACATGGGAGGAGGTGTCACTAGAGTTACTCAGATCTGTACACGAGGTATTCTCAGGCAAGCAGCTTGCTGGCCCCAGTTTCCCCTGTACAATATAGGCCTTAATTTAGAGCCATCTTACTCAAATGTCAAAGGAGTCTAGAATCCCATTTGCTTGGGCTTTTGAGTAACTCTAACTAAAATCCTAGTGGTCTTCCCCCACATCCACCCCTAGAGGAATCTTCTTTTCTGCCTTTTTCAAGCTGGGAGCTCTGCTTGATGCCATATACAGTTGTCTCTTCCCTGACTTTCCTGCTGTCTACGTTAAGACTTTGTTACCAGACGCCCAGCTCACTGATGGCAGCAGAGCACTGTGGGTGAGAACACCATAGTGCCTGATTTCTAATCTGCACACCTACTAGCTCTGACTTTGGGCAAATCACTTGATTTATCTTAGTGTCAATTTCAGCTTCTTTGAGTGGGGATAATATCAGGTAGGTATGAATACCCAATAATTGCATACAGTGCTGCACAATATGTTTTGTGCCCATTGTGTGTCATCTGACAGAGACACCAGCATCTTTTAAAGCACAGCAGTCCCACTCACCCAGGCTGTGAGTAGGGCAGCCCCTACTTGCCTTAACAGTTTAGACACAGTGAGCCGGCATTCAACATCTGCAACAGTAGGGACCTTACTATTTACAAGATAGACAGGTGAACTCCACGCCTTGCTCAAGCCAGGCTAGAAATACCCACAAAGCTCCAGAAAGTCTACCTCTACCATAGGGAAGCCAGGACCAGCTGCCCTGCACCTGAGATCTCTGCCCTCTTGGGTACCCAGATTTTGAGGCAGGGGAGTCATGGAGTGGGAATGATTTTGCATCTGTCACCAAAGAGAGTAGGAGGATAAGCCTTTTGTTTTGTTTTGTTTTGTTTTTGTTTTTCAAGACAAGGTTTCTATGTGCAGCCCTGGCTGGCGGGAACTAGCTCCGTATATACCAGGCTGGCCTGGAACAAAGAGATTCACCTGCCTCTGCTTCCAAGTGCTAGGATTAAGGGTGTGTACCACCCGCCTGGCAGATAAGCACTTTGTTTATAAGCACTTTGTTTGTTTATAGCAGTGCTGGGGATGAAACCTAGGGTCCCTCCTTTCCCAGGGAAGTTCTCTACCACTAAACTGCAGTTCCCCAGCATAGAGTAGCAACTTCTGTTGCCCCAGAGAGGGAAAGTGCCTCCCAACTCCCCACATTGACTCACAGGACAGGACAGGCAAGGGCCGGACATTCCTTTGCAACTAAGGACACTCAGTACCAAGGATACACAGTCAGTCTAGGGTAGCCTCCATAAAGCGTTCCAGCATTTCCTCTCCAGCTCCCTGATCTTGACTACCCAGGGTGCTCGCAGCCGCTGGGAGGAAGTGAGGCCATCGTCCCTCCGCCCACGCTTTCCCCGGGCTCCAGGTGAACGGACTCTGGCCCTAGAACGTAAATGAAGCGAGATAGAAGAACAGGTGGGAGGGAAACTTTTTTTCCTGGTCCAGCTAGGTTCCTACCTAGGAATTCCTCTCCTCCCCTAGAGCTCCGGGAACCAGAGTCGTCGCCTCTACCTGGACGCAGAGGTTCCACAGGTAAGTATCTAGGTCCTGGCACTTCCGCCTTCTCTGGGACCCGGTGAGATCCGGGCTCCACTCCTTCCACCAACCAGGTGCGGCCTTCGCTGTCCCCTACCGGTCCTGGCTCCACCCCTCACTTCGCAAAGACCCCGCCCCTGTCCCGTGTTCACACCAAGGGCACCCTTTCTCCCTTGGAGACTGGGGAGCTCCCAGGCTCCAGGACTCTGCTCCGTGACCAGCCTGGCCACCAGCTGCAACGACAGTTACACCGGAGACGCAAGGACTTTGGAACCGCGTCTATCTATGTCCTGTTCCTTTCCACCGGAATATGTGACCTTGGGCGAATCTTCCACCGAATTGAAGGCGGTTCCTGCATTATCAAAAAGAGAAAAGCTACTTGTAGGATTTGCCAGGTGTACATGAAGTGTCTTTGTGAGGTGCTTGGTGCTCGGATTTCCCATCCTGGAGCAGCGTTCCTTAGCCCTCCACACCGTATTCTAGCCGAGATCCAACTGCCCATGTACTCCCAGTTGTAATTTCTTTATTTACTCGATTAATGTCAGCCTTGTTTTGGTTTTTGCAATGCTGATATCAAACCCAGGGCTACACGCAAAGGGATCTACCACCGCTACATCACACAGCTTTAAATGTCCTCTTTAACTGAACTTGAACTCCTTTTGGACAGATCACCTTCTCGAGCTCAGGGGCCATTGCAATAAATACCTGTTCCGTCATCCCATCAGACAAGTCAGTGGGAGGGCAATGCACTCAATACCACCATGGTCCGGCAGAGGGCAGATGGTGACCAGCCTTCTCACCCAGTCACGCTTTCTCGCCACACAACAGTCTCAAGAGCAGGACAGATGCGAAGATTTGTAGGCTATAAATGCATGGAGTCCCCGGCAGGCCAGAAAAGACTATTCCTTTTGAAACAATGTTCGTTGCCTTTCCTGACTCAAAGACCTCTGTGACTGCCTATAAGTATGTATGACCCCTGCAAAGAAGATGTGTGGAAAAGATGAAAAGCTGAAGGCCTTGGTTCTGAAAAACACATTCAGCCTTTGCTTACAAGATGGCTCAGTCAGCCCAGCCTGGTGGCACAAGCCTTTAACCCAGCATTGGGGGTGGGGAGCAGAGACAGTTGGACCCTTGAGTTCAAGGCCAGCCTGGTCTATAGAGCGAGTTCCAGGACAGCCAGGCTGCACAGAGAGTACCCTGTCTCCAGAAACCAAAACAAAATAGACTTAAAAAAAAAAAAAAAAAAAGGCTCAGCCAGTAAAGGCACTTGCTTTTGAGTTGGATAACTGCAATCCACATTTACAAGGTGTCCCAGACAAGTTGTGAAGCCAGCACGCACTCCATGCGCACACTTTGAGTCAGTGGTTTTCAACCTTCCCAATGTCGAGACCCTTTAATACAGTTCATTATGTTGTGGTGATCGCCAAACATGAAATTATTGTCCTGCTACTGCATAATTATTTTTCTACTGTTATGAATTGTAATGTAAATATCTGATATTCAGGATATCTCATATGTAATCCCTGTGAAAGGGTCGTTTGGCTCCCAAAGGGTTTCGACTCATAATTTCAAGAAACGCTGCTTTAAATAAGTGTTTGTGTTATTTATTTATTTCAAGGTAAAGGCATAAAAGGCAGGCTACTGGGAAAAGCCAGCTGTACAAAGGACTGGGAGGTGAGAAGCTGTTGCCATGATGTGATCCAAGGTGACAGAACTTGTTTAGAAATGACTGGCTTTTGTTGTCCATCCTGCAGTGTCTAGTTGCTATCTTAGAGGAGCCCTGCTGAAAGCAGGTCAATCTCAGGGTGGCCCCGGGAGGTTGTGACATGCCACAAGATTGTCTCGGCCGTTATGTAGAACGATTGCATTTGATGGTAAAACCTTGGATAACAGAAACTTCTCAAAGAAGGCTGAGACAGAATGTAGGAGGTTCACAGACTGGGACTTCTGATGCTGGAGTCAATCTTTTTTGTGTTTAAGATGGGGGTGTCCATGGAGCATATGGGAGGAGCAGGGAGTTGGGGAGCAAGAGGAGAGGAGGGAGGGGGAGCTGGGATTGGAATGTAAAAATCAAATTAATAAAAACAGGAATTAAAAAAATAATATATGAAAAAAAGATGGAATCTCACACCAGATGCAGTGGTGCATGCCTTGAAACCCAGTATTCAGGAGGCAGAGGTAGGCTGATCTTTCCAAGTTCTGAGTTTGAGGCCAGCCTGGTCTATAAAGTGAATTCTAGGACAGCCAGGACTATGTAGAGAGACCTTGTCTCAATAAGTAAGTAAGTAAATAAGTAAATAAATAAATATGAGGCCCCACTATGAGTTCCAGGACAGCCAGGACTATGTAGAGAGACCTTGTCTCAATAAATAAGTATAGGGCCCCACTATGTAGCGATATAGGCCAGGTAGGCATCATTTCTCAGAGCTCTGCCTTCCTCTGCCTCCCTTCACAGAGTACTGGGATTAAAGGTGTGCCCCACCATGCCCAGCCTAAATCTAACTTTTTGATCCTTAATTTCATTGGCAAATGGTGATCCTCAGTCTTGGCCACATATTTAAATCCGATGCCCTTGACAAAGGCTGACCCCATGGCACTGAGATTTCCACCCCATGTAGTTTTACTAAGCTAAATAAATGCTGAACACAGTGCAAGACACAATTAAGCACCCAATAATGTTTATCACTGTTTAGGTGGTTTTGTGTGTGTGTGTGTGTGTGTGTGTGTGTGTGTGTGTGTGTGTGTGTGTGTGTGTGTTGGGGGGTCTCTGGGTACATATGGAGGCCAGAGCAGATATCCACCTTAATGCCTTGAGATAGGGTCTGCGTCTGAATTACAAGCTTGCTTTATGGGCTCAGCTGGCCAGTGATGTCTCTGGATCTCCTCCTGTGTCACACAGTGCTGGGCTTATAGGTATGCACAGCCATGACTGGAATTTTTTAAGCCACCAAGCCTGGCTTTTCTTTATTTTATTTTTTAAAATTTTGTATGTTTGGGTGTTTTGCCTGCATATATATCCATGAATCACCTGGGTGCAGTGCCCACAGAGGTCAGAAGAGGGCAGTGGATCTCCTGGGACTGGAGTTAGAGCAGCTGTGAGAGACCATGTGGGTGCTGGGAATCCCACACATGGGCTCTGCAGCCAGTGATCATAACCTATGAGCCATGGCTCCAACCCCCATGACTGTTTTTTTTATGTGAGTCCTGGGGACTTGAACTCTTCTTCATGCTTGCAGAACAAGAGCTCTTACCTCTGAGCCATCCCCAGACCATTCTTTTTGTTTTATGTAGATTTGTTTGTTTGTTTGGGGTGGGACAGGATTTTGCTATGTTCCCCGGGATGACTTCAAACTCCTGGCCTCAGCCCCTTTAGCGGCTCTGACTGTAGGTGCACAGCACCGTGACCAGCTTTAATCTCACAGTTTTGAAGATGAAGCACATGCCGTTTTCATTGCTTTTTGTTAGAACGGGAAAAGTTCTTATAAAGATTGTTGCAGAAATTGGATTTCCATCAAGCTTGTTTTCGGAACTCTGAATCATCTGGAATTTGGAAGTTATGGAGGGGTGTGGGGGGGGGGCAAGAGGCAGTCTCTGGCGATCTTATTTGTCCCAGCCAAGCTGACCAAGGCAGGGACTATCCTGCTCTAGCTTGTAGCTTATGTCACCACCTCTGAGGTATCCCTTTAGTCTGAGAGTACTGTGTGTACTGCATTTGACTATTTCTGGAGTTAAAGGTTAGGTCGTTCCCCGCCCTCTGCTGAGGCCTATACCACTGGCGGCTGTTGGTTTCTTAGCAATCCAAGAGTAGTGTCACCAGGACTGCCTTCTTTTTTAAATTTGGTAGCCTATATGCTTCTGAATCCTCAGGCAGGTCCATGACTATTTACTTTGCCCTACTACTTCCTTGCGGGTGAACCCAGCCTGAGGTGAATGGAAGCTCTGAGCCAGGCCTGCAGCTGTGATCACATGTCATAAGCGGCAAGGCTGGCTGCCAGGAGCAGAGCCTCCACCAGTCCTAGTGGGACCGGATGCAGGGGTAGCTGGAATTGGCTCGCCTCAGGGAACAGGCTCTGGGATAGGAGGCAGGCAACCAGTGTATGGCCACTGTTAGCAAATAAAACCAAATGCCACTAGTTAACATTTCAATTTCAGACACACATTTCTTAGTGTAAGTGTGTCCCATGTAACACTGATTAGTTATCTAAAATTCAAGATTAACCTCATGCTTTCCTTTTGTTGTTGCTGTTGTTAAATCTGGTGAAACCGTGTCTGCCCAAATAGTTAAGTTCCCAGCAATAGTCTCTCCTGTCCAGTGTTGCCATATTCAGTTTCCACAGCCCAGCTCCAGAACAACACATGGCTTCCAGCTGCTTCCATAGTGTGACCAGGACTCACTGGCTTCAGCTCTTCTGCAAACCCAGATGATCTCCTTAAACCCTTTTCCACCTCTGTCCATGTGTTCACTGAGAACCTACTGGGTGCAGGCACCATGCTGAATTCTTTATTCTCATTGTCTCATTGGCTTCTCGTAAGACCCAGCACACAGGAGCTCATCATAATTCCATTTACCAGTGAAAAGACAGGCGCTCTAAGATAATGCTTCATGTATGTCTCAGGGTTTCTGTTGTTGTGAAGAGCCACCATGACCACAGCAACTCTTACAAGGGAATACATTTAACAGGGGTGGCTCACTTGCAGTTTCAGAGGTTCAGTCCATTATCATCATGGTAGGACATGGTGGCACACAGGCAGACATGGTGCTGGAGAAGTAGCTGAGAGTCCTGCATCTTGCAGGCAACAGGAAGTGGTCTGAGACACTAGGCAGTATCTTGAGCATATTTGAGACCTCAAAGCCCACCTCCACAGTGACACACTTCCTCCAACAAGACCACACCTATTCCAACAAGGTCACATCTTCTAATAGTGCCACTCCCTATGAGAGACTACAGGTGCCATTTACATTCACACTACCACAGTGTATTTATTTGTTTCTATTGTGTACACCTGTGTGTATATTTGTGAGTGGGCGAGTGTACAAGTGTGTACACATGCTTGTAGAGGACAGAGGACAACCTTAGGTGTCATTCCTAGGGTGCTGTCCACCTTTTTTGAAACAGGATCCCTCACTGGCTCCAGGAATCCAACTGTCTGCCTCCCCAGAGCTGAGATTACAAACACACTGCCTTCATACCTGGCTTCTTTGTCCTCCTCTTTCTCTCTCTCACTGTGTATCCCCAGTTAGCATGGAATTCAATATGGAGACCAGGCTGATCCACCTGCCTCTGCTTCTTGAGTGCTAGAGTTAGAGTTAAATGCATATGCCACCATGTCCATCAACACTAGCTTTTTTTTTTTTTTTTTTTAACTTAGGTCCTTAGGCTTTCAAGGCAAGCACTTTGCTAGTTGCAACACCTCCGGGGCCTCAGATAGTGTTACTGAGAGTGAGTTCCACGGGCCAGCAGCAGCAAGCACTTGGGAATGTGTTAGGAATTCACATTCTCTGCCTACCCACCTGCCAGACCTAGTGAGTCAGAAACTTGGGAGGAGGGGTTGGCGGTTGTTAATGTCTTATATAAGCCTCTTCCCTTCTCTCCCGAAGCCTTGATTTGATGCTTGATCTAATATGAGATTTGTAAGAAATGAACTCTCCATGCAGGCAGAGATTAAAGCACAACGGAGGCTTTCAGGTAGGTTGTTTATGACATGTTGACATCAGGGCATGCCATATGGACTTCACAGTCATGGACACTAGGTCTAAGAAGATGCCAGTCAAGCAACTGCCATGTAAGATGAGTACAACTCCAGGAGCCCACAGCCAGGTAAAAAGGGTCACAGAGAGCTTTCTCCAGTACAAATGTAGGCCTGAAAGCCAACTTCAAATTAGAAGATGAGTGGGCATTGTGGGACCTACCTTATAGGAAGGCTGAATGGTGCTACCCAGAATAGTTCAGTGTTGGTGAAGCAAAGTGAGGAAGGCGGTTGTGATGTTCCCTGCCCTAAGAGCAAAGGAAAAAAACATTATGGATATCGTGGAAGCCCTCCAGCTTCTAGGTAAAGGGAGCACTTCTGAAAATGGAGGGAGGAAGAGGGTGAGGAGAGACCCAAGGTGTGTTGGGCCTTTCCATCCCTTAGATTAAGAGAGCCTCTACCCTCTAAGGCATCTACAGAGATTCAACTCCCAATTACATTCACCAGCAGCTAAGAGGTTTCAAAGCCCAGCCCATGCTCTGGGTGCAAGGCCTGCTCTTCCAGGGCTAGCTGAGGGGAAAGGTCTAGGAAGCAGTTTCTCTGGCCCCACCCCTTCTGGGCTCTTGCCAAAGAAAAGCCTTTGGTGCCAGCTGAGGACTGACTGGCATGGCCATGCTGCCTGGCAGTGTCCAGGCTCCAACTGCCTTTCTCAGGAAAGACGTCAGATGGCTGAGCCTTTTCGGAATTTGACGGTAATTTCTGACTGAAAGTGGAAAACCAAAAGGCCACTGTGTAAAGTGAAGCTCTCTGTGTCTTAAAAGAAAATTCTCCAGCAGAGTGGGGATACAACTGTTGGGAGAGTGCTTGTTTAGTGTGTAAAAGACCCTGGGTTCAAACCCCAACAATCTACAAAACTGAGCAAGGTAGAGCAGGAGGATCAAAAATTCAAGGCCAACAACAACAACCACAACAACAAACCAAGGTCCTCCCCAGCTACTAAGTATGTGAGTCAAGCTTGGGAGACTTTTTTTTTTTTTTTTTTTTTTTGAGACAGGGTCAGGAGCTTTGTAGATCAAGCTGACCTTGAACTCACAGAGACCCACCTGCCTGTGCTCCCACAGTGCTAGGATTAAAGATGTGTGCCACCATGCCTGGCCTGAGACTATGTATTAAAAAAAAAAAGATTCTTCACAGACTAGAGAGATGGCTCAGCCATTAAGAATGTTTACTGCTCTTCCAGAGGACCTGGGTTCAGTTCCCAGCACCCAGCACCCATATGGCAGAAGTAACTCCAGATTCAGAAGATCACACGCCCTCATCTGGCCTCTGTGGGCACTGCATATATGTGGAGCACATATAGTCACACAAGCTCACACAAATACACATAAATAATAAATAAATGAAATTTTAAAAAATCCTTCAAGACTCACCAACCTCCCAACACAAAAAGTCTCCACACACCAAACTCTACAAGGCAGAAGAGCTGAACATCCGTGACTTCACAGGCTGTTTCTGCCACATGACTCCCAGCTCATGGCACTGGTGCTTCCTCCATCAAGAGAGTGAACTTTCTGTTGGTACTCACGGGGCTTTCTCACCAATATCACAACTACTCGAAGGTCACCTCAGTAGAGCCTCCTCTGCCTCTCCCAAATTATATCCCTTCTCTGTTCTTTCCCAGCATCCAGAATCTCTTCCATGGGTCTGGGGAGATGGCTTAGTAGGTCATGTGCTTGTTTTGCCCCGACCCTCGTGTGAAAGCTGGATGTAGAAGCAGTATGTGTCTATAGCTCTGGTTACAGAGCAGCTGTGTGTTGGGGGAAGGGATACAGGGACAGCAGTAGTGGGTATAGACACGGGAGAATCCCAGGGGCTCTCTGGCCAATCAATATAGCTTAAATAGCTCTAGGTTCAGTAGAGACACTGTCTCCAAAAAGTAAAATGAAGAGCAATGGAGGAAGACGATGGCTTCTACATATGCAAACAAGTGAGCACACCAACACGGAACTCATCCCGGTGAGTATGCATGCCTGCACACACGCGGATCACTCCTCCACATGCTATTGTAACTTCTTGATGATAGCTGGTGTTTGTCTCCCTCCACAGGAACATGGCCCCTGGGAGGACAAGATGTTTGGTCTGTCTTCACTAATCTATCTTAAGATCAGGGTCTGGCACACACTAGGCCTCCAGTAAAAATCAGTGAACCTGGAATCACACCTTCAATTGTCCTGCCTCCATCCCAGACTCAGTTCCCCTTGTATTTGCCACTGGCTTCTTTACCCAGGACACTGGAACCTACCCCAGGGAGCAAGACTTGTCAGGTATCTGCCTGCCTCAGGGCCTTGAGAGGATGCCGGTTGTTTGACCTTGTGTCCCTGCCAAGTTGCCAGCGTGTGTGAAATGATAAATTCCAGCCTATTGTTATTATTGATTTTGAGGGCTATGCTAAGAGGGTAAAAGAACAGCAGACAGGTGGGGAGAGTTGGGAGTCAGAGTGGGGAGAAAAATGCACTCACAGCCTTCCTGAGATCCCGCTCTGTGGCTTCCTAGCAGAGCTCAGAGCAGCAGCCAGCAGCAAACCAGGGCTATGTGCCACGTATCATGAGCATGAGCCACGTGGCAGAAACAGGCCTGTTGAATCATAGAACGCTCGCTCGGCTTCTACTGGCTTGTAGAGTTTGGTGTGTGGAGTATTTTTGCTTTTTACAGTCCAGCTGTCTGTAATGATTTCCTTCCGTGGCCTTGTTCACTAAAGTGTCCCTGAGTAACTAGCTGAGTCACTGCATTCCTTGCTGTTTAGGACACTGGCCCAAGCACCAAGGACCAGTTCTTTCATGGACGTGGGACCTTTGTGGGCTCCAAAGAGTGCCCAGGGAAGACAGAACAAAGAACTCCCATCTCTAACTTGCACCTTTCCCCAGAAATATAATTTAGAAAACAAGTAAAAATAAAAATGAAAATCCATTTGTTAAATCACCAGGGAATGGCCACAGCCTGAAGAATTGTTTGTCAGTGATCATAAGGCCAGTGCCAAATTGGAATGGGTGGGACTTACTAGAAACCAAGGTCCATCTCTTAGTTGCAGTATGAAGGCCTGAAATCCAAATATAGAGAACTAACTCTCCAGCCACATAGTGGGAACTGTCAACCGGTTTGGCCCTCTGTAGTAGAAGAGCCAGTTCTTGGTAAAAACTCAGATATGCACATGGCCCATAGTGCAGCGTTTTCACTGCTGGGGTGGTCTCTGAGAAAGTTTACTCAGATCTGTAAAAATAAAAGGAGATTATTTGTTATAGTGTTGGAGATAGGTAGGGGATTTGGAGCAAAAGAAGCCCTAGGGACTGAGTAAACAAAATATTGTTGATGTATGTTGTTGCTTTAATTGTCAATTTGACACAGCTTAGAATCCCCTGGGAAGAAGAGTCTTAATGAGGGATTGTGTACATTGGGCATATCTGTGGGTATTGTCTTGCCTACTTGATGTAGGAAGACCCAGCCTACTATGAGTGGCACCATTCCCTAGGAAGAAGGTCCTGAACTGTGGGGAAATCTAGCCAAGCACAAGCAAGTACATAGGCATTAAATGTGCTGATTTCTTTTTGCCATTGACTGGATGTGGTATGACTATTTGACTAGCTGCCTTGACTTTCCCATGATAGGCTGTACCCTGAAATTATATGTAGGGGGAAAAAACTCCTTTCTTCCCTAGGTTTCTTTTGATCAGGATATTTTATCACAGCAACAGAAATGAAACTAAAACATGTGCCTTGAAATTCTGCATAGTAGTAAAAACAAACAAACAAACAAACAACCCCCCCAGAGCCCCGTAGATGAGCTGTAGTATAGCAGCATGCATGGAGCTTACAAAGTTAAAGTGGGAAAAGGGTAAAAGAGATTTTAAAATAATATTCCTTTTTTTACATTATTATATTTACATTATTTTTTTTTACAAATTTATTTTAATGCCATGTCAATTCAAAAACTGTTTAAGTTAGTGGGAGCCTTGGTTCCCTGGGACAGCATGCCAGATGTACAAATTGTAACCTTTCTCTACAAACCCCCAGGAGTATCCAAGTCCACAGTCTGAAAGTCAGTTCTCTTCAGTCTACTCCTTGGGTTCCTGGTTTTTCTTTCTTGGGAGGGAACTCAAAATATTTCAAACAGGAAGCTGGGCGTGGTGGCACACTCCTTTGATTCCAGGGCTCATGAAGCAGAGGCAGGTGGATCTCTGACTTTGAGGCCAGCCTGGTTTACATAGTTCCAGGACAGCCAGAGCTACATAGTGAGACTCTGTCTCAAACCAAAAAAAGGAAGAAAAAAAAATCAAATCTGGAACAAAAAACTCACAGTGGGATTTTCAATGTAGGTTCTAAGGTGGACCCTGAGAAAAACCCACTGGTTTGGGGGGGAGGGGAGGCAGAAGGTATGTGGTATGACTATTTGACTAGCTGCCTTGACTTTCCCATGATAGGCTGTACCCTGAAATTATATGTTTTAGGGGGAAAAAACTCCTTTCTTCCCTAGGTTTCTTTTGGTCAGGATATTTTATCACAGCATGGTGGGGATGATGACTGCTTTACAAGTGAAAATAAACAGGTAGATGCAGGGACTCTGCAAAACAAAAATGACTAATGAGAGATAAGAATCTTTTAATGGAGACTTCAGTATCTAAAATGGGAAGGGTCTAACCAGATACCCTTTATCATGAGGGATCTGCCACAGGTGAATATTCCTGTTTTATTAAGGCATAACTAATGTACAGCAAACCACACACATTTACAGGGTTCAATTTGAGCTTTAACATGGGTATGCAAGACCAAGATTAGGATAATGGTTGTATCCATCATGCCTCAAAATATGAAGTACACACACACACACACACACACACACACACACACACACACACACACGGGCAGATGTTTAATACCTCCTGTCAATTTTTTAAAAGTTATACAGTATATTTGCAATACAGTGTATTACTGTAATCCCGTGGTTATAAGAGTACATAATGTTTGAATACCCGGAAAAATATGAAAGAATAACTACTGTGGTGGCTTGAATAAGAATGGCCACCATAGACTCATATATGAATGCTTAGTCATCTGGGAGTGGAACTGTTTGAAAGGATTAGAAAGATTAGGAAGTGTGACTTTGTTGGAGGAAGTGTGTCACTAGGGATGGACTTTGAGATTTCAAAAGCCCACCCCAGACCCAGGCTTATTCTCTCTGCCTATGTGTGGATCAAAATGTAAATTTCTTAGCTCCAGAGCCATGTGTGCCTGCAGGCTACCATGCTCCCTGCCACGATGATAATGGACTAAGCCTCTGAAACTGTAACCAAGTCCCCGAGTTGCCTTGGTCATGGTGTCTATTCACAGCAATAGAACAGTGACTAAGGCAACTCTTCCAAAACTGCATGGCCCTATTTGTACACATTCCCTGCAGTTAGCCAGGCGGTGGTGCCATGTACTTTTAATCCTAGCACTGAGGAGGCAGAGGCAGTTAGATTTCTGTGAGTTTGAGGCCAGCCTGGTCTACAAAGTGAGTTCCAGGATAGTCAGGACAGCTACACAGGGAAACCCTGTCTCAAAAAGAATAAAGCAACAACAACAACAAAAACAAACAAACAAAAGAAAACATTCCCTGCTGTAGCTGGGAACACATTTTGCTAATGTATATTGTACCGTAGAACTTCTGTGTGTTTGTTGTCCTGTGTTTGTATCATCGTCTTCAGAGTATGGTTAATGTCTATTACAGTAGAAATAGCTCCCTAGCTTTGACTTGATTTACACATCACAAATGTTATCATGATGGACTCCTGTTCTCTGCTTTACAACAGAGAGCTGTACCAATAACTTCCTTCTGTTCACTCACCTCCTGGACCATTTTTTCTCTTCATCTCTAAGTAGATGTTCCAGCAGAGAGTTGGATGATTACACATTTTGTATCACAGAACTTCCCCTGTAGTCATAAGTAGTAGTGGGGAGTTCTAGGGGCAAAGACACGTAGGTGGAGTTTTTCATCGGGACTGCCAGTCAGCTCCCAAAATAATCACACAAAGACTTAATATTAATTATAAATGCTCAACCAATAACTTAGGCTTGTTACTAACTAGCTCTTACAACTTAATTAATCCATATTTTTATCTGTATTCTACCATGAGGCTTGGTACCTTATCTTAGTACAGCATATACATCTCCTGCTTTCTCTGCATCTCACTCTTGACTCCTGAGACTTCACCCTGTTGTGGAATATTATTTTAAGATTTGTTTATGTTGTGGAACATTTGTTTCAAGGATGCAAAGATGTGTTGCATTCTTTTATATTGCATTTGTTTAACTCTGTGAAGCTGTGGTATTTTGCCTGTCTAAAACACCTGATTGGTCTAATAAAGGGCTGAATGGCCAATAGCAAGCAAGGCAGGAGAAAGGATAGATAGGGCTGGCAGGCAGAGAGAATAAATAGGAAGGAAGAGAAATCAAGGAGAAAGAACAAAGAAAGAAGGATGTTAGGAGCCAGCCACTCAGCACCCAGCCAGCCACAGAGTAAAAGTGAAAGTAAGGTATACAGAAGTAAGCCAGGAGGTGGTGGCACACACCTTTAATCCCAGCACTCTGGAGGCAGGGGCAGGTGGATCTCTGAGTTCGAGACCAGCCTGGTCTACAAGAGCTAGTTCCAGGACAGCCTCTAAAGCCACAGAGAAACCCTGTCTCGAAAAACAAACAAACAAACAAAAAGATATACAGAAGTAAGAGAAAGGTGCCCAGAGGCAAAAGGTAGATGGCTAGAAACAAGCCAAGCTAAGAATAAGAATAAGAATAAAAGAATAAGAATAAGAATAAGAATAAGGCTCCATGTGTGTATTAGTTTGGGACTTGGGTAGCTGCTCCCCCAAAAGAGTAAAGAAAACAACCAACTCTACCACCCTTCTTCCCAGCATTCTCTCTGCCCCCAAATCCTGCCTAGCCATTAGCAATTCAATTATCTATCTATCTATCTATCTATCTATCTATCTATCTATCTATCTATCTAATCTATCTATCTATCTATCTTTCTATTTATTTATTTTTGTTTTTTTTCGAGACAGGGTTGTAGGGAGACGCTGTAGTCCCCCCCCCCCCAGTAGCCCAGACAGGTGTGCCTGGACACGCCCATGAGGGCGTGGTGAGGGGAAGTCTAAGGTGACCGTTCTTAAGGGACCATGCACACGTGGAGACCCTCTTCTTCCTTCTCCCTTCTCTCTGGCCTGGCTGCCTTGCTGCCCCTGGCCCACTTTGGCTTGTGCTTGGCTGGTGTTATTGGAATAAAGCCTTATGGAATGTGGATTGATCTCTGTACAACAACCTTTGGAAATAATTTGTAAAAAATTTCCACAATCTCTTGTTTATCATTATATGGATGATATTCTTTTATTGGATTCGAATAAGGAAACTTTGGAATGTATGTTTGAAATGGTGAAGGAAGTTCTGCCTCGTTGGGGTTTACACATTGCCCCAGAAAAGATACAAAGAGGAGATTCTATTAACTATTTAGGATATAAGATAGACTTACAAAGAATCAGACCTCAAAAGGTACAAATTAGAAGGGACTCTTATCAAACTCTTAACAGTCTTCAGAAGCTACTAGGAGAAAATTCTCAATTACAGACGATTATTGGTGTAGAAGGACATGACTTAAAGCATTTAAAAATGGCGCTAAAAGGTGATAAGGTCTTAAACAGTCCACGAATATTATCTGCTGAGGCAGAAAAAGAGTTACGATGGGTAGAAAACAGAATATTGGATGCCCATGTAGATCAGATAAACCTTGATTTAGACTACATTCTGGTCATCTTGCCATCCAAAGAATATCCTTCTGGAATCCTGATACAGAGGGAAGACACTATATTAGAATGGATATTTCTATCACATAAGCAGAATAAAAAGTTAAAGACGTATATAGAAAAGATTTCTGATTTCATTTAAAGGACAAACTAAGACTCCGTCAGCTGACTGGAAAAGATCCAGCAGAAATTATAGTACCTTTAACTAATGATGAAATTCCCTCCTTATGGAAGGATAATGAATATTGGCAGATAGCTCTTACCGACTTTTTGGGAACAATTAGTAACAACTATCCCAAAACTGACAGAATTAAATTAATAAAAAAGACAGTCTGGATTCTTCCACACATTGTAAGACAAACTCCCATTTCTGGAGTTCTTACTTTCTACACTGACGCCAACTAATCAGTTAAGGCTGGTTATAAAGCAGGTGAGGTAAGTAAAGTAGTTCAAAGTCCATACACATCTGTACAGAAGGCAGAATTATATGCAATTCTCATGGTGCTTATGGATTTTACAGAACCTCTTAACATAATTACTGATTCCCAGTATGTGGAGAGAGTCGTCTTGCACATAGAGACTGCAGAATTTGTCCCTGTTAATACTGAACTAACCTCGTTGTTCTTACAATTACAGGAAACAATCAGAAACAGAAGTAATCCTCTGTACATTACACATATCAGATCCCATACGGATCTGCCAGGCCTACTGACACAAGGCAATGACGAGATTGATCGTTTATTAATCGGCACTGTGCTAGAAGCCTCAGAATTTCATAAAAAGCATCATGTAAATAGCAAGGGTTTAAAGAAGGACTTCTCCATCACTTGGCAACAGGCCAAGCAGATAGTGAGAAACTGTCCTACTTGTTCCTTTTATAACCAAACTCCGCTGCCAACAGGCTGTAATCCGAAAGGCATTCGGAGAAATGAGATGTGGCAAATGGACGTCTTTCACTTTACAGAATTTGGAAATTTGAAATATGTGCATCATACCATTGACACATTCTCAGGTTTCCAATGGGCTACTGCTCTCAACCCTGAAAAGGCTGATTCCATTATTACACACCTACTAGAGGTGATGGCAGTTATGGGCATACCTGCACATATAAAAACTGACAATGCTCCAGCATATGTCTCCACAAAAATGGAACAGTTCTTCAAATATTATAACATAAAGTATGTCACAGGTATACCACACAATCCTACAGGACAAGCAGTTGTTGAAAGGTCTAATAGGATGCTTAAGGAGATGCTCCATAGGCATTCTGGTAAATCAAACCCCCCCAAACATAGGTTACATAATGCTTTATTGACACTAAACTTTCTTAATGTCAACGACGAAGGACAAATTGCTGCGAAAAGACACTGGACTACGGAAAAAACTGCTGAACTAAATCAACCACTGTACTTCAAAGATGTACTGACCTCGGTATGGAAACCCGGATATGTGTTACATTGGGGTAGGGGTTTTGTATTTGTTTCCACAGGAAAAGAAAATCTTTGGATACCATCAAAATTGATCAAGATTCGAGTTGAAAAAGACAACCCTCTCGACAAGGACGACTGACAGGTATTTACTGAGGTATATCTCATGAACTAAATAAAAGCCTCCCAAAGGAATGGGGAGTGCTTTGTTTTTATCCTCACAGGAAAAACCACCTCCGGAAGTCAAAGGACACTGCATGGGTAGATACTTTAAGGAAAGAAGGTAGCTATAACCATCAAACAAAAGGAACACGCCATACGGTAAACTTTACAGCTGTCTCTCAAATAACTTTATTTCTCTTCATTTCCTAGTCCCTATTCAATTAAATCGATGCTGGATTTAGAGTTGGACTTGGCTTTCCTCCCCTAAAATCCAAGCATGCTATTTAACAAAATTTTAAAGTTTCTGTGTTATGTCAAGAAGCCAATTGATGTAATACAGAATAAATGAAGAACTGGAGGACTATCTTTTGTCTTTTCTTGGCTTTCTTTTAAGGCCTACACCCTCTCATAATTGTTGTTTTTCAATGGTTGCCTTTCCCAGTACACATACATGTGCAAGCAAACATTTCTCTGATGACACTTATGTTTGAGTCCCATACAGCCAATGAGGACCAGCCTGACAACAATCCCTACATGCTCCGGAAAAAGAAGAGGACCATACCTCCCCAACGGCACTGGATTCAACTCACTCCATTTCAACTGACACTCCGACCAGCGCTTCAAGTACTGACTTCAATCAAGTTGAGGATTTCAACCTTGATCTTCAAACAAGCAAATCCCATCTAACATGGACTGGAGATAACCCAATAGAGACTTTCCCTGTGCTAACATTTTTTCCACAGGACCCCACAAGGCTACCATCGTCCCATTTCAGCAGGAAGTAACTTAGAAGATGCTATGCCCCCATTCCCCATTATTGTTTATTAGGGTATTGTAAGGCTATTTAGGAATAACTTTCTTATTGTTTAGAGTTGGGATTGGAAGGAGGTGTTCAAGTTAGACACCCTTTCCACATGACTTTAGGGCTTAGATGGAATAGATAGTTAGGATGTGCAATAGCAGATTATTCTATCTTCTTATACTTCACCTTTATGATTGTTAATTTTGGATATTTTACACTATTAAGTTTTAATCCTCTTTTAGACTAAAAGGGGAATTGTAGGGAGATACTGTAGCCCCGCCTCCTAGTAGCCTGGACAGGTGTGCCTGGACACGCCCATGAGGGCGTGGTGAGGGGAAGTCTAAGGTGACTCTCGGGAATGGTTCTTAAGGGACCATGCACACGTGGAGACCCTCTTCTCCCTTCTCCCTTCTCTCTGGCCTGGCTGCCTTGCTGCCTCAGGCCCGCTTTGGCTTGCGCTTGGCTGGTGTTATCTGAATAAAGAAACCTTAGCCTTACGGACTGTGGATTGATCTCTCTTCACAGGGTTTCTCTGTATTGCTTTGGAACCTGTCTGGAACTCACTCTGTAGACCAGGCTGGCCTGAAACTCACAGAGATCCACCTGCTTCTGCCTTCCAAGTGCTGTTATTAAAGGTGTGCTCCACCAATGAGAGTAATACATATTTAGAGTGTACAAACAGATTGTTCTGCAACAAAGGCATGTTTGGTTTTGTCAGACCATATGAGTTTTATGAACGTTTCACGAGGTATTTTTTTTTGTGTCTAGCTTGTTTGGCTTAACCTTCTTTGAGAGTCTGTAAAAGTGTGTGTGTGTGTGTGTGTGTGTGTGTGTGTGTGTGTGTGTGTGTGTGTGTGTGTGTGGTAGTGGTGGTGGTGGTGGTAGTAGTGGTGATCAGAGGTTAAGCTTAAGAAGTGTCCATACTGATTTACTGAAACAGGGTCTCTCATTGGCCTGGAGCTCACAGAGTAAGCTAGGGTGGCTGGCTAGTGAGTGCTAGAGATCTACCGGTCTCTGCCTCTCCCCTGGGGGGATTACAAGTGTGAGCACCCAGGCTTGGCTTTTTAACTTGGCTTCAATGGGTTGAATTTAAGACTCGTGCCTTAGATACTGAGCTGTTTTCCCAGTCCCTCTTTATCTCATGTTATATTATCTGTAGTTCTTTCAAGACCAAGTTCTTTTTGGGCAGAAAGCTCAGTTTCAGTTACCTTGTTTGTTTGTTTGTTTGTTTTCAAGACAGGGTTTCTCTGTGGCTTTGGAGGCTGTCCTGGTACTAGCTCTTGTAGACCAGGCTGGTCTCAAACTCGCAGAGATCCTCCTGCCTCTGCCTCCTGAGTGCTGGGATTAAAGGCGTGCGCCACCTTTCAGTTACTTTGTTGCCCACAGCAAAGGCATGACACTTTCTACAGCCTACTTACTGTCTCTTCCCATACATGTCCTTTTTAGAACTTGCAAAATATTCTTGAGCCCATCAGCCGTTTTGGGACCACCTCTCCTCTCATGAGGCAGAACCAATCATTGAGAAATTTGTAAAGGAACATGACTATCCTGGGATCCCCACACCCCTCTGCAATAGACAGTCTACTCTCAGAGATTCTAGATTCTCCAGCCCTTGATTTAAAAAAATTTAATTTTGTGTATCACTGTTTGCCTGTGTGTATGTATGTGTAACATATGTGTGGAGTGCCCTCAGGAGTCAGAAGAGAGTATAATCCTCTGGAGCTAGAGTTAAAGATGGTTGTAAGCTGCCATGTGGGTTCTGAGAATCTAAACCAGTTGTTCTGGAAGAGCAACCAGTGCTCTTAACCATTTAGCCATCTCTCTAGTCCTTATTTTTATTTTAAATTATGTGTATATGTGCATGACTATGTGTGGGTTTGTTTCCATGGGTGCAAGATTCCCTGGAGCTGGAATTATAGGCAGTTATGGTCTGCCTGACATGAGTTCTGGGAACTGAACTTGGGTCCTCTGCAAGAGCAGTACTAATTCTTAACTGCTGAGCCATCTCTCCAGACCTTTACTCTAACTCATATACATACATGTATTCATTACAAGATAGGATCCACATCTGAGAGAGAACATGAGGTTTTTTTTTTTCTTTTTTTCCTTCTGAGTTTGGGTTACCTTGCTTAATATACTTTCCAGATCCACCTGTTTCCCTGAACATTTCATTTTTCTTTACAGCAGGGTAAAATTCCATTGTGTATATGAACACATTTCCATTTTGCATTCATCTGTTGATGAGCACCTAAGCTGACTCCCTTTCCTTGCTATGGTGAATAGAGGAACAATAAACATGGCTGTGCAAGCATCTTCATGGTAGGATATGGAGTCCTTTGGGTATATTCCTCAAATACACTTTTTTTCAAACACACCCACCTTTTAAAGTGGGTTTTGAGGATCCAAGCTGATATCCTAATGCTTGTGAGGCTAGTGTTTTACTCACTGAGCCATCTATCTCTTCCTAGAACATTTTAATTAAAACAACTTTTAAATTATTTATTTATGGGGCCAGAAAACTAAAAGGAGTCAGTTCCTGCTTTCTACAGTGTGGGTTCTGGGGATGAGACTCATATTTTCAGATTTGGCAGCAAGTGTCTAACCTGCTGAGCCCTTTCACTGGTCCTTTTTCTTTTGAAGAAAATTAATTTGCCTTTTTTTGATCAATGTCATCGACAACTTCTCCTCTGTGCTTGTCTTTCTCCTTTTCCTTGTCTTCCTTCTCCTCCTCTGATGTACCTTTCTACACCAACATATGTGTTCTGGTTACTGCCTTTGCCTGGAGTCACTTCTTGTCATCGCTCCAGATTCAGCTTCTAGTTTCCAAAGTTATTGGGAACCCTTTTCACACTTGCCTATATCTTTTTCTTTGACCTTTTGATTGATTGGGTTTTGTTTGTTTGTTTTGTTTTGTTTTGTTTTGTTTTTTAACAAAAACTGGCACTGGGGATTGAACTGAAGGCCTTGAGTATGCCAGGCAAGCACTGTACATCACATTTGCAACTCTCTCCTCGCTTTAGTTTTTATGTTAAGACAAGGTCTTGCTAAAGTTGCCATGGCTGGTCAAACTTGTGATCTTTCTGCCTTAGCCTGAATATCTGGGATCGCATGTAAACACTGCATGCTTGCCACACACTGGTAATTATACCCTTTATACCATGTTTCCCAAAGTAGTTGGGATTTGCGAATTTTCTCCCAGAACCGTATCTTTGCATTTCTGTCTCTTCTGAAATAAGGGGTTCCTTGGCTTTTGGGAGAATGTCTTTCTTACCCCTGCATTGCCCAGAGTGCCTCAGTCAGAAAAGGTGCTTGGAAAAGTGGGTTGAATAAATGAAAATAAATCGGAGCACAACATATTCTATATATTCGTTCATTCAAAAAAATATTTACTGAGTTCCTGAACATGTCTGCCCACGTTCCAGATGTTGAAAATAAACAAAACAAACATTCCTTCCTCGAGGGACACGAGAGACAAACGTTGAGGTTATAAGGGCTAGGAAGAAAAATAAAGCAGAACAAAGAGAGACAGTGACAGAGGTTTGGGCTTGATATCCATGGAAGGAAATACCTTTTGAGTAGAATTTGAAGTGAGGACACATCTTCCTGATGTCCAGGAGCAGGAAGGAAGCTAGCGTGGCTGGCTGAGGAGTGAGGAAGAAGGCGATGCACTTGTTAGAAGAAAGAGCAGATTACATGGGATCTAGGAGCCCATGGAATAAAGCTTTTGATTTTTACTGTGCCCAAGATAGGAACCACCGATGTTGTAAAGGAGGAAAGGAACATATTTTGACTTAGGCTTTAACAAGATCCCTGTGGCTGCTGTGTTGAGCACAGGCTGGAATAAAGGAGAAGAGGCAGGGGAAAGTTCCTGCAGTATTCCTGGAGCACAGACTTCTAGAAGGTAGAGCAGCAAGCTTGCTAATAATGGAGATGGCTGTAATTGAAAGCGCGAGGTAAAAGGTAGCTGTGATGGTTTGGCCTGGTCATTAAAAACACCGCACCCGACATGAGGAAGATTGTGTGATGACCATATGCAATTTTCTCAGGGGTACGTTTTAGTGTTTGACTCTGGACACGCTAAGTTTGACACATTGTTCACACTTAAAAACATATGCTTACTGACTCTAACAGACTCAGCCTATTTGTTGTTGTTCTTTGAGACAGGGTCTTACTATGTAGTTCAGGCTGGTCTGGAACTTGCTATGTAGTTCAGGTTGGCTCCAAACTTGCAATCCTCCTGCTTCAGTCTCTTAGAGTGAGATTACAGGTGTGGGCCATCACACTCTGCTATAAATTCAGCCTTATTTTAAACACTAAACACCAAGACCTGGTACAGAAAGCTTTATCTAGATTGTCATTTAATCCTCTTGCTTATCCTCTATATTCTAATATTTTATTGCCTTTTGTGAATGAGAGATTGTGGCCAACTGATGTTAGACATAAGGAAATTTGGGATTGGGACCCACTCAGTCTTCAGAGCTCTATTTGTTAATCTGGATTCGAAGGGTAAGGACTACTTTCTGAACCCATTTGCCCACAGATTTGGGTTCCGTTATAAAAAGATGCCTGGAATATGAAACAAGATTTTATCCCAGGCCAACAGCAGCTGTGAATAATGAACATGACGGGAGCAGGTGTTTGAAAGCTCCAGTATCCTAAGATCCTACGTGTTAGGGAAGCGGTGACCATAAATTCGTTTCGGCTACTATTTCTTTGAGTAAACAAGATACTACAATCTGCAGTGAAACCTAACGTTGGTAGTTTGGAAACACTGCACTGAGGAGACAGGGTGCACGACTTTGGGACCCTTGCCCAGACTGTCCTCCATAAAGACCAGGATATGGAGCACAAAGGCCGGGAACCGATAAGGCCTTAGCATCCCCCTCAGTGTCCGCCTCCTCTTCCCTTTTCGTACTCCACAGAGAAAACGCGGGCGCGGACGGGTAGCGGGCCGGCGCATGCGCTCCTGCGACGTCAGGGGGCTCGCGCCCGTTCCCGAAGACCCGCCCCCTAGCGCCTGAGGCGACCTGGGCGGGGGAGGGGGCGAGCCACGCCCCCAGCCGAATCGAGGAGGGCCGATCGGAGCCGAACGCCTCCGAGCGCCACCGAGCTCAGCCGAGAGGCCGGGAGTCGGTTGGTGCTGCTCGTCCCCGCCACAGAAGCCGTCCGTGGCTCTGGCTTCGCCCCCGCCGCCGCCGCCGCCGCGCGGGCCTGCGCTGCCGCCCGCCCGCCCGCCCGCCCGCCAGGAACGGAGGCCCGCAGCGCGGGGAGAGCGGCCGGGTCGCCGGTGCCGCCGTCGCCAGGTGAGCGCCCGCCGAGGCCCGTGGTCCCGGTAGCTGTCAGTCCCCGGTGTCTGTGCGTCTCCCCGCCTGTCAGCCCTGTGTGTTTGCGAGCGCCTTCCCGCCAGGCCCGGCTCCCGCCCGGCCCTGTCAGCCGCCTGCACCCCCCTCCGCTCCGAGCGGCCCCGCCCCTTCCCCCTGACGCCCCGCCCTCCCATCTGTCAGCGCTGCGCTCGCTGAGGAGGGTTCGGCGTCCGAGAGTCCCGGGTCGAGGTGGTCGCGCGGGGCGAGCTGCCGAGCGGGCCGAAGCCGGCAGCGGAGGCCTGGCCGTGGGCGCGCGGGTCCGCACTCCCGCGTGGGGCTGCGCGACGGCTGGCACCCGCGCCTCTGGTGAAAAGAGCGTCGGGACTCGAACCGCTCAGGGGTACAGTGGGATCCTCCTTCCCCAAGGTTCCGGGACGCCCCGATGGGCGTGCGAGCAGAGTTGGGGACCTGTTAAGCCTGGCCAGTTTCGTGTATTCATTCAGAGAAACCTGTTGGAAGTGGACTGAGGAGTGGGTGCGATGCCGGGCTGAGGTGGAAAGCAAGCGAAAGCTCGAGTCTTTTGGAGTTGCATTTATGAACAGTGATTACCTTGGTGTTGTGCCCTGTGAGAAACTGTTAGGTGATTCGGGTGGGGTAGAGAAGGCATGCTCCTTTCTGCCTTTATCGGTGTCATGCCAACACATATATTTGTCTAGATAGCCTAAAATGTTTATTCATGAGGCATCCACACATTTTTTTAATTGAAAAGGAATAGAGCACTTTTCGTTTATATACATATTCTCGTATGTTGCTATCTTGATCTTTTTTGTTTGCAGTAACTTACTAATGCAATATTTCAAAACTAACAGAGATGTGTTCTAAAACAATTGGTAGCTTGCCGGATAATTCTCAACCGAGGAAAAAGAGCCAAAAGCACACTTCATTAGCTGGAACAACTGATTCAGGCTTAATTTGCTTCTAAGAGACATACAGTGGAAAAATCCAGAAACAGCAAAGGAGTATCAAAGAGACTTAGGAAATGAGCGAAAAGGGCCTTTGTGTGTGTGCCTTGGAGAGATGGTATCAAAGTTGCTTTAAGGGACAGGGCTGCCATGTAATGATAAACATATTAACCAAGTTGATTTTGTGACCTTGATACATTGAGCCATTCTTGAATTGAGCAGTGGTTCGTGACAGGCAAACATTGCATGGGAAGTGTGGTAATTTTTGGGAAAAAAGTTCCCTGTGTTTTTTTTTTCCCCCTTCAGTTGAAGTAAGATTTCAGACTAGCTTCGCCTGTGATTGGGACTGTGATTTGGACTGCAAGGTGTGTGTGTGTGTGTGTGTGTGTGTGTGTGTGTGTGTGTGTGTGTGTGTGTGTGTGTGTGTGTGTGTGTACTACGTGCTTGCTTGCTTGCTTGCTTGTATGAAGCCATTTTTTGTTTTTCTGTCACTGATTTATGTTTAAGGCAGAAAACTTGAGTAACAAAAAGCATAAGGGAAAAAACCTTTATAATCATACAAACTCTAGTAAATTTGTTTGGCATTTATCTTTTTCAGTTTTTTTGTTCCCAATTATATGTATTTTCTTTCTCTCTATATAAAAGTGCTACCAGCCTATATGATTTTTATTGTATATTTTTTCTTCTATTTATAAATAGATTATGAGGGGTATGTTTCACCTTTAGTAGTAACTATTTTTCCTTTGTGATTCCTTTAAAAAGAAATTCAGGCCGTGGAAGTTCTCTGCTTGCACCCCTCCAGTAACTTCTCAGAAAGCTAGCTAGCTATCCAGACTTCCCCGTGGGCTACTGGGTTGTGTCTCCAACCTGGCCAAATCAACCTCTGCTGCCTTTCTATAAAATTTGATTGAATTCCAGCCTCAGTGCCTCTACATTTACAGTTCCTCTGTGTACACAGCTGGCCTAGATATTATAGAATTAAGCTGGATTTCCTTAGCTTTAGGTCTTTAGGTTTCCCTCAACAACTCTACCAAATTCCTGTCATCCCCTGTCTCCATTCTGTGCTGTACTTATCACCATTTGATCATATTTATTTGTTGGTTATTATCTGTCTCCTTTGCTGTCTTACAAGCATGAGATCTTGTTTCACTGAAATACCCTCAGAATTTAGAACAGCCCCTGGCTCACTATAGGTACTTAATATTTGCTCAATGGATAAGTAGAGGAATGCTAGTTGTCCATTTATTCATGTGACATGGCGGGTAGCCTTCTAAATAGCTATATCATGGGATGTAATAACAAACTCTTAAACTTTGCAACTTTTCTCTCCTTAATGTATCTTAGAAAAATTTATAAGCTGAGCCACAGGATCTTAATAAGAATGACAGACTTAGGGACTGGAGAGATGGCTCAGCAGTTAAAAGCCTGGCTGCTCTTCTAGAGGACCAGGGTTCAATTTCCAGTGCCCATATGGACAACTGTCTGCAACTCCCTCCATACCCAGGAGATAGAGTGCCTTCCAGTGGCTTCAGTGGGTACCGGGAACACAAATGATACATAGATATACCCAAAGACAAAACATCCATACACATAAAATAAAAATAATACAATTAGAAAAAAAAGGCTGGAGAGTTGACTAAACAGTGAAGAGCACTTGTTGCTCCTGCAGATGATTGAGGTTTGAGTCCTAGCACTCATATGGCAGCTTGGAACTGTCTGCAACTCAAGCCTCAGGGGAACTGACAGTTTTCTGACCTCCATGGATACCAGGCACATATAGTGCTCATACATACATACATACAGGCAAAACATTCATACACACAAAATAATAATACAATCAATAAATATAAAAAACCTTTGATTTAACTTGAACAGTTGAGGAAAGGAACATTGTGGGCAAATGTTGGCTTTCCTTCTTATGTATCATCCCTTGTGTCACACTGGGATTTTTTGAGAAGCCTAAAGTGTCCCAGTTTGGTCATTCTTAGCAATATTATAAGCCTCAAGAGCATAGTGAGCTTTTTGTGTCCTCAGATACCCAAAGGTGTAATTACAGCCTCAATGTGTTTTCACTTGGGGAGTAGCTATTATATTTACTTACTTTCTTGGCAGTGTCCTTTTCATCTCTCTGCCTATCATTTTTAGATGGCTTTGGAGATTCACTTACTTTCTTGCTTACTTGTGTTTTTTTTTTGAATTTTGTAATTGATCCTTGAACTTTGAGCATTCTTCATCTCTCATGTGACCTTTGAACTGTTTGAAAGTGCCAGCTTCATCTTTCAGGAGGAAACAGCATCTGTAGTAAAATTTATCATTGTGCTTTTCTTGATTTTAAAGAGGGTAAAATGTTGGATGTAAAATTCTTAAATGTTTGAACTTCAGATAGGCTACTTTTACTTTTAGTAATTTTTTTGGGGGGGCGGGGGAGACTTGCTGTTTTCTCTGAACGATGCCTAGAAAAATTCAGCCCAGCGATCATAGAATACCTTTTGATGCTTATGTTCCAGATATGTAAGAACTTGGTGATGGTGGTGGTGGTATAATGTATATGTCCTAAGTGGAAATTTTACTCAGCTGAGGGCTTATAGGAAATATGTTAAAATTTATTTCCTTTCTTCAATGGGCATTTGTTGCAAATGTATTTGTGGGCTAGTCTGTGTGCTTTTGTAGAGATTGCTTAATCCTGTTCAGTCTCAGATTTCCCTCTCTTCCTCTGAGACAAGGTCTTAATATATAGCTGATGCTGCCCTTGAACTCACTGTATATCCCAGGATGTCCTTGAGCTTGCAATCCTCCTGCCTTGCCTTCTCATGTTTTAGGAATAAAAGCATATGATCACCATACCTGAATTTTATTTTTTTCTTATCATATTCATACCCCAAATAATCTCACCAAGTCTTTAGTATGCTCTACATGAAGACAACTCCCTCTTTAAGCTTCCCACTCTTACTGACTTGAGGCTTACTTTTTCACCTGTCAGACTTTCCTATTGTCTTTGCTTGCTGCCTCATCTCAAACTTAACGTGTCCAAAGCTCTCCTGCTCTTTCCACTTCTCTCTCATGCTGTCGATATAACTTGGGGCCTTGAATTTGCCAAGCAAGCATCCTACACTAAACTAAATCCAAAACCCTAAAATTGGTCTCTTGGTCTTCCTCTCGAACTTCCACATTTATAGTCTTCATTCTTGACCCATCCCTCATGCCCACTCCAGAATAATTCAGATCCTCTCTCCTGCCTCCTAACCTGGCATGCTCTTTTCTCAGTTGGATGACTGTCAGTGCCTCTTAGCTAGGCTTGTAGCTTCACTCTTGCCTACCTCTACAACAGCCAGAGTAAACCTGTTAACAGGCAAGGGTGGGCCACCTCTTTGTTTGAGTGGCTGCCCACCATGTAGAATCACATCTGTGCTTGCTTTGAGGTGCCAGCCAGAAACTGCTGCCCTCTCTAGTCTCTGCTTATTGCTCATGTTTGTCATGTTGAACACCTTCAATTCCTCAAATATGCCAAGTTCTCTTGTTTGTATAAATCCTTCTCTCTGCCTGGTACTCTTAAAAAGGTCCTTCCTTCACAAACACCTAGCCTCAGCTAAGATTTACCTTCTCTTCAGAATGGCAGTTGCTGATGGCTCCTTGTATAGTAACTTCCTTCTCATTGTCCCATCTCAGTACATAGACATTTCCTGAAGATACTTCACTAAAATTATGTTTCTTTCTTTCTTTATTGTCCCTTTCCCAATAGATTGAAAGATGTATGTGGGTGAGGACAGGTTTGCCTTAGATTTGGCAAGGCTCTTTGTAGGATCCTGTAGGTCAATGTTTCATGCACATTGAATAATGATTATAACAATTAAATTTTTGAGAGTTACTAAGTACAAGGTCCATTACTGAGTATATTCACACATTACTCTAAATCATTGTAAGAACCTCGTAAGGTGCAATGATAAGTTACCATTTCTCTCTGTAGTTGAGGAAATGGAGTTTAAAGTAACACAGTTGAGAAAGTAGTAGAGTTGGGATTGTAATCCATATGATCTTTCATCCTTTCATCTTAATCGTCTCTACCCTTTGACATGAATGTAGGGGTGGATGGACACGCTGTCATCTTTATAGGTAATTACTGCTCATTTTAGTGTTTTTATGTGTGGGTGATACAAACTGAGAATGTTTGGGTTATAGTTATGTAATTCTGGGAAGTTTTTAACTTTATTTTTTTGTTTGTGGTGTGTGTGTGTAGAAACTAATACACGTGTTTATGTGGTTATGTAGTTCATAATTGAACTTTGGGTGTCTTTCTTAATTGCTCCTCACCCTTTTTTGTTTTGAGACAGGTCCTCACCCTGTAGTCCTGATGGCCAAGAACTCAATATGTGGGCTAGGCTGACCGCAAACTCATAGAGCTCCACCTGCTTCTAGAGTGTTGGGATCAAAGGCATGCATCCCCACACCTGGACCTTCTTTATTTTTTTTAAAGTTTTCTCAGCTGTAAATATAAAAGAAAAAAAGGTAGCTCTCATCTCAGAGGGTCATTATGAGGAGCAGAATTACACACACAAGAAAATCAATTATAAGGAAGGAAAGGCTTGTAGTCTCTCATACAAATATGGTTTGGTTGAGGATAAAAGACATGCAGTTAATACTTTTGTGTCCTTTTGCTGACTGTTTTTGAGTCATTATTCTTATATTCATGATAATTTTGGATTTAAGCTTATTTTATGCTTGGGGGCAAGATAGCTTCTTCCTTCTTTTAAAACTCATCTCTGTATTTAAGATTCTTACAGGAGAGAACTTTCAAGAGGCTATTTTATTTTCCTTTTCTAGAAAATTACTCACTGGGGGTCTGGAGAGATGGCTCAGTGGTTAAGAGCTGGCTACTCTAAGTTCTGTTTCTAGCACCCACATGGTGGCTACCCAACAGTGTACTGTTTACTTCAGGAATGCTCCAGTTCCTCCAGGGAACTTGTTTCAAATAATCAAATAAATGGAACCCCGTTACCTGGCCACCTTAGGTTTCATGAAGTTGGCAGCCCTCACAATGAGACTTTCTGAGCATAGCTGTATTTTCTAATGGGATTGCTTATGGGTGAGTGACAGCTTAATGGCTTCTAAATTTTTTGTATAAATTACTTTTCGCATTGCTATGACCAAATACTTGGCTACAAACACCTTAGGTTTAAGAAGGAACACAGTCTTTCATGGAGAGAAGGCATGGTGACAGGATTGTGAGACAGCTGGTCACATTGGGTCTATAGTCAGGAAGCCATGAAAGGTACATTTTGGCATAAAGCTGGTTTTCCCCATTCCCCTTTTTAATTAAGTTGGAACTCCAGTTCATGTGATGGTGCCGCCTACATTCATCAACATCCTTCCTCTGTTGTTAATCCTTTTTGGAAAGGCCCTCACAAACACTCAAATGTGTGTCTCACTGATAATTTAAATGTTTACTAGTTCACCCAAGTTGACAATTGTTACAGAATGGTTCTTCCTCCCAGCCTGGTCCTGTAGCTGCTTTGCCCCAAATGAACACTCAGAGACTTATTTTAATTATGAACTGTTGGCCAATGACTAGGGCTTCTCATTGGCTAGCTCTGTCTTAATTATTAACCCATAACTACTAATCTATGTATTTGTACCTGGTCTTATCTTACCAGAGAACACCTCACTCGAGTCCTCTCTTCCCCGGGCTTACATGATGACTCCTCTCTGCCTATACTTCCCAGAATCCTCCTTATCTCCTAGACCTTGCTGCCATATTGGCCACAGTGTTTTATTCATAAACCAACAAGAGAAACATATTTACAGAAAGACATCTCCCATCAGGCAATAGATATTAACCAATAGAGAATGGAGTTGTTTACTTAGAATAAGAGAGAAGAAGCTGAAGGAAAAAGGGAACATTTTGGCAACCAATTCATGTCAGAAGGATGGAGAATGAGTTTGAAACATTGTCTGTGATTGCTAGGCAGCATCAAAATAGGAGATGATGGATTAATTGGGAAATGGGTAGCATTTCACTGCTTAGTTTGGGAAGCAAAGAAGGCATATGGTTGGATTGAGGCAGAGTTGGGATTTGCTAAGGGTGAGTGGCAGAAGGACAGTGAAGCAGGTGGGCTGGGGGTATTGGTGAGGAAGTGATTAACATGACAGATGGAGTGCCAAGGCTACATGGCAAGGGGAAAAGGACTAGAGGTGTTGATGAAGTCAAGGGATGAATGTTTTAGAGTGATAGAGTAATACCAGGATATGGTTAGAGTGACATGTGCATGGAAAGATTTCAGAGTTGGAACAGTTAATTAGTGGGCATGAGGGACTCTTGTGTTTTGCCACAGACATGAACCATTGAAGTGAACTCAGTGAAGATGGCTGAAGTCAAGGAGATTAAATAACTGAGCAGCTGAAGAGTTGTTTTAGTTGTCTGTAAGGTTAGAGAAGTCATTAGAAGGATGGCAGGATGGAAGGATGGAGCTGAGAGAAGGAAGAATGAGGTTTTCAGTGAATGAGGTGAGTTAAGAGGTCCCAGCAGTGGAATAGGCCAAGAGATGTTAAAACCAGTCTGTAGGAGCCTCAAATTATTGGTGGGTTTTGCCCAAAGGAGGATGTTAAAAGCATGACCCAGAAGATGTACTGGTTGTAAGGTCTCTGAGAGAAGTCAGCTTTGCCCCAGTTCATTGTAATTCAAATGGTCTGCCTTAGTGACATGCACTACTGTGTTTCTAGAATATATATGAAAACCACGTTAAAAAAAAAAGAGAGAGAGATACCAGGCTCTGTCACAGGCCCATGGGACTATCTGGAGGAGAGGAAGCTGAGTTTATATATTTAATACTCCTCTCTCATATACGTATTCCTGGAACTTCTTTATAGTTAGGTTGTTTTGGGGCAGTGTGTCCATAATGATTAAGAACATGGGAGTGCTAAGAATGTAATTTATTTGGTAGAGTGCTGTCCTAGCAGGCACAAAGTCCTGGGTTCCATCCCTAGCATCTCAAAAATATGGTTGCCCATAATCCTACCACCTAGGAGGTGAGGCAGGAGAATCAGGAATCCAGAGTTAACCTGGGCTATGTAAAGTTGAAGGCAAGGCTGGGCTACATGAAACTTTTAAAACACACACACACACACACACACACACACACACACACACACACACACACACACACTCACTTGGGAGAGAGAGAGAGAGAGAGAGAGAGAGAGAGAGAGAGAGAGAGAGAGAGAGAGAGAGAGAGACTGACTATGAATCTGAAAGTTGACTGCTGGATCTAAAAAAGAGTTGACATTGGAGGCAGTGAGCCTTTGCCTTGACTCTCAGTAGCTCATTTCCCCTAGTTCACCTGATAGCAGAAGCTAGGAAATGTTTCATTAGAGGCACCCACACTGAAAACAAGAATGAGCCCAGGAAAGAATAGAAACAACACTGTTTAATAAATTAACTGGAAATTAACAGTTTGGAGAATGCTCATAAATCATTATTGTTATCCCATTCAACACAAATGGCTCTTCAGGCTTGGTTTGTTCATAAGACAGTGATCCATAAAGTTAATTTACGCAACTCAATTCTCTCTCTGAAGATAGTGGGCTAAAAGAAAGATTTATTTTATAACACACCAAAGATAAAAAGCAATTTTATTCCTAAAGGATGTATATGTGAATAGATACTTTAGTATCATGATACTAGGAGCCAGACTGTCCTCTTCTCTTATTTCTACTAAGAAAATTTGTTTCTTTCCATGACAAGAGGGTCACTGCAAACTAATAGTTGCTAGGAATGTAACTCAAAAAGCTTCCTGGCTGACTGCTTAGAAGCTTCTGTTACTAATTAGGAGGTTTTGAGCTTGAGTTGTACTGTTAGAATACTGAACTATATACCTACTACCTGGGTTGTCATACACAAACAGTTTTGGGGGAAAGAATGCAGTCAGGACTATAGGAAGTGGATGCTGTGGTCCTTGAACTTAAAACCTTGATTTGCTCTGTCCTGTGTTGGGTTTCTATTTCCTGTTAGATAGAAGGCAGACTTTCAGCTGATGAGCCAATTAACATCTCAGCTGCATTCCAGTAACCTCCACATCTTGCAGTTATGAGTCTTAATCTTCCCTCTCCTTCTCTTCCCTCCCCCTCCCCTCCCTCATCCTTTCTTCCCTTTCCTTCGTCTCTCCTGCCTTTTACCATTGAACTTCAGGGACCCAGTTGTTTCCATGCCAAGAGGCCTAGAAAATAATGGCAGTGGAAGTTTAGCAAAAGCCAACTAATCAGAACTTTCAGTTTTAAAATAAAAATATTCCATCTTAGAAAAAAAAAAACCCTGGAAATCACAGTATTCTTTCCCTTTTAGAAAAAAAAAAAAACAAAAAAAAAAAAACATTCCTTCTAAAGCAGAGAAACACTGAACAAACCCAATGAGCAGTTTGATGATATTTCTTTGGTATCACACTTCTTTTCAGAGTTCAGAAACTCATGAGAACTGCTGTTTCATGGTTCTTTTTGTAAAGCAATTTTTGTAAATGCCTGCTATGTGCCAGGCATCTTGGGGTTTAAAAAGGTGTGTGTGTGTGTGTGTGTGTGTGTGTGTGTGTGTGTGTGTGTCTATCCTCAGAGAACTTTTTTTTTTTTAGGTGAGGTGATATATTGTTTATGATCTGATAAAACCACTGGAGATCAGAATGCAAAACCAGCCACACTAGTTAGCTATAGAAGCTGGGCAGTGGTGGCACACGCCTTTAATCCCAGGACGGAGGAGACAGAGGCAGTTGGATCTCTGTGAATGCAAGACCACCCTGGACTACAGGAGAGTGAATCAGTCTAAAAGAACTCATGCCTTTAATCCCAACACTAGAGAGGTATATAAGGAAGAAGCAAAGGGTCTCATGTGAGATTTAGTTTCCAGTCATAGGGAAGATAGGATCTCCATTTCAGCCTTGGTAGTGGTAAGAGCTCGGGGCTGGCTGCTTTGCTTCTCCGATCTTCAGCTTGAACCTCAATATTTATCTCTGGATTTTTATTATTTGTGTTACAAAGAGCTGTGGCCTTTTGGAGGAAGTGTGTCATTGGGGGTAGGCTTTGAGGTCAGAAGCCTACATCAGGCCCAGTGTCTGTCTGTCTGTCTGTCTGTCTGTCTGTCTGTCTGTCTGTCTGTCTGCCTGCCTGCCTGCCTGCCTGCCTGCCTGCCTGCCTGCCTGCCTAAATGATGGAATGGTTGGTAATGAAGCCCTGTGATGTGGGTTAGCTGCTCTTGGATCTCCCTTGCTCTAGGATGGCTAAGTACAAAGGGACTAACTGAAAAGCTGTGAAGCAGTGCTCAGGGGAGCTCTTCCTGGATGCAGGCTCTGTGTTCGTGGTTCCTGTGTGGTCTGCCACAGGAAAAAGAAATCTCCTTGTTAGAGTGAATTCTCTCTCACTGATTGTGTTCCTGTGAGTGAGTTTGGCAGGTTAGTGAAAGCCAGGTAGACAGATGACTGTGCTGGCTTTGTGGAAATCAGGAGCTGAAGTTTTACCCTTGTAAAAGCTATTTTGTTTCTGAAGTGGGTGGGCCTTTGGCACTAACCGATTAAGGGCAGATAGTACAGTGAAGTCTTTGAAGGAAAGAGAATGTATCAAATTATTGTTGTGGAACTTGGAAGTGGGGGTTGATCATTGCTTTCCATTGTCTGTTGGATGAAAGTTACACTCTACAGATTGATACTTAAAGATTCCCACAGTCTTTGATCTGTTCTACCACACTACTTATCCTTTTCCCTTCATCCCAGCTCCTTTGTACATCAGCCAAGAGTACCTCTGATATAACTAGAATGTGATTTGAGAGACCAGATGCTGTCGTGAAAATGCCTTAGACTGTGAGTCAAGCACTGTGGTTCGGTCTTGGCCCCTCCATTTACTAGTGGCTTACTCTAAGTCATTTTCATTTCTAATTCATGTAGAACCCTTTGTAATAGTAACAACAATAGTGAATGGTGATGATGAGTGCCAAATGGGAAACTATTTTAGAGTTTCTTGATGAGGATTAGTAATTTATAGAGGCCAGGTTATTAGGCTATTCCTAACCCTTACACCAGGCTCTTGCATAAATTTTCTTCTTTACCACTATATCTTCTGCCTTCTCTCAGGCACCTAAACTAAGTTTGTATGAGTAGGGAAGCACTAGCTTAGATAATAGACAGCACTGCTGAAACCTCAGTGACCAAAAATAATAGACATATTTGTGCTCATTTATAATCCAAACAGTGTGGAAGAGGAGACCCAGTCCTATGAATATATTCTGGCTTCAAATCATGGTTTCCCAAGTTGTTTTGGGGTTTCAATGGCCAACAGCATGAGGGAAAAGACTGAGAATGAATGCACCAAACTTAGGGTGGGAGCTGGTGAGTAAATCCAAATGAGAAAAGGTTGAGAAGTGGCTGGATAGGAAGTGAGTTTGGTTGTGTGGATGTTTGCACAGAGTGGTGGAAGGACTCCAGGAAGAGTGAGGCAGGGCCTGTGTAGTGTCAAGACAGAATGAAGAGGCCCTTTTGCCTGGATAGATAGGCATTGAGAAGGGCTGAAGAGCCCAAGACTGGCTTCTGGGTGGAGGCAGGTGGTTGCAAAGGTCAGGAGAGAAGTGAGAACTAGGGTGTTCAGAAGTAACCTTCCGAACAACTCTGGAGACAGACACCGTTGCCCTTTCAAGCCCACACAACTAATAGGCAGCAGAGAGAATTGAGTTAAGTCTGTAGTGGTGAGGACCAGGAAAATCCTACCGGGATGACTGGACAAGTGGGACCACAGATCAAGTGACTGGAGATGAACCCCTGGGCATGGGGTAGAGGAAGATCTTTGCAGATGATCTCCCCTTTGGCTGTTTTAGTTGGAGGACAGAGAGTAAGAAAACAGGAGTATTTCTAGGTAGAGGAAGTGGCCTGAGAGGGTGCTAAGGTGAAAACCTGCTTAGAGTTCCAGGTTGGTGAAAATCAGGTAGGAGGGAGAGGTGGTGAGAAGATAGGAGGGAAGCAGGATCTAGCTCATCCCAGAATTTACAAGGAGATGGGATTTTACTCCAAGGGCAGCAGGAAGCCATTGTACATTTGAGTGATGGATGAGATGAACTCTATATTTTGAAAAGACCATCCCATCTAGCTGTTGAATGAAGAATAGGTAGAGAGGAGGCCAGAATATAATTTCAGTGTAGTAGATAGGTAAAAAGAAGAATTCAAAGGCCATTTGGGAGCTCAGAGAAGAGGTGCTGGCTGGAAAATAAGATGTGATCCTATGCTTCCTGTTAGCTCAGTCTGCCCTAAGCCAAGCCTCCTATGGGTAGCCTTATCCATGGTCTCTAATTCCTTACCTGAAATGTCTCAGGCAATGGCCACCTAAGATCCTTTGCGGTTGCTCAATCCAGGTCATTCACTGCAGCAGTTCCAGCCTGGGGTTGCTTTCCCCTTTAATGGGTCTATTATTTGGGCCTCAGGCCTGTGACCTTACAGCTCCTAAGTTCTCAGACCAGTCTTGAAGTGATGTCTTCTTGAGGCTCCGAATTTTATGGATTCCCTATGTTCCTCTGCTAAAAATGAACCTTCTCTTCTTCATCAAGCCTTGCCAGCTCTGTCTCAGTGCCCTCAGTTCAGTGCTCTCAGCTCTGAGGGCTTTCTCTGACCTCTCTGGCCATGTTAGGCACCACTTCCTCCTTTTCTTTTCTCTTGGATAATAAACTTATGGTAGCACTTAGCACCTGGTTTACTTGTTTGTCTGCCTAGCTGATAGTGCATGAAGAATAGGATTACAACAAAATACTTCATGTTCTAGGCCAAAGATTGCTTTCTTCATTTCAGGTGAAATCCACACTTCATTATGAAGGTGTCTGCTCCTAATTGCATGGACTTTAATAGAGCATTCATTTCTCACTGAGTCTGAATGCTGGAGTATGGGTATGATATCTTCTGTGAACAGAAGAAATTAGTTTAATTTGAAATAATCAGAAATTGTCTTCATATTTGGAAAGGAACAAAACGACTTAAAAATCTGAATTGTTTCAAAAGAACTTGTAAAGATTTGTGTTTCTCACTGGTATGTATGGTTTCTTGCTCACTCTCCAGAACTTGTATGTGTCTTGTATTTTGTGATTTCACAGTTCTGGGTTTGATGTTACAATTGCCTCCATGGTGATGGGCACTCATGTTCTGTGCTGAATTTTGATAGCCATGGAAAGCAGCAAACACACTGGATGAAAAATGAGCTTCTTCCTTTATGTTCTTGTCTCCTGCCAACCAGCTCATTGTGAAGAGGGAAAGAGAACAGATGAGCAGAGATGGTGCTGTGTCAGTTAGTGCCCAAGTCAACATTTGGAAGTTCATTAAGGTTGGGTTGGTTAATGTCATTGAACTCTCATGATTCATTCTCATGTCTTTCTATTATTTGAATCCTTTCTTTTTGTCTTTTAGTTCTAAAGCCACTCTACCTTTTTTTTGGGTGGGGGTAGAAAAAGAAAATTCAATGTTGAATCTTTTTCTTCTTAGTGGCTACAATTATTGAAAATAATATATATACACACGGGTATATTAATGTTTAGTTTTATAAACAGAACAAAAAACAATCTTGCCTTTGATTAAATTCTTAGCATCATTACTCAAGATAAAGCAACAGATTGTACTTGTGCTTTTTAAGTGTAGTGTTGGCTTGGATTTTTTTTCTATATTCAGGGCTGCTAGAATACCTCTCAAATGGAGTAAAATTCCCTCTGTAGCACAGCAGACTAACTCAGAGCACTTCTTCTACTCAAGTGCTTGTTGATATCCTGATAAGAAATGCTGGCACATGTGAGACTTGCTGTATTTATTACCACTTATATTTCTTTCTGGTGTCTGAACTAGTTATTAGGATTGTAGACACTCAGGAAGTGACCATAGAGTTTTCCAGTGTGTCCATTGGTGATATGCCAAGAACTCCCCTTATGTAGGGACCTTCTCAGTTAGTTCAAGAGCAGTCTTCCTTAAAGGAAACAGCTTCTGTCTTGGGAACTTTGATATACCCACTTTATACAGCTAGTCTTTTGACCACATGCAACTGTAGATACTTAGAGCTACTGTTCTCCCCTTTATCTTGGTCTTCCTCTCCACACTCTGAATGCCTAATCTCTTCAGATGTAACCTTCCTTCTTACTCTACACACTGTAATTATAATAGATTGTCCCAAAATTTTAATAGATTTTTCTGCTCTCTTAATCACTTGCTGACTTCTTATTCTCTGAAACCCAACCTCATGGAACTTCTGCCAGTATAGATTTCCAAATGTTTACTTAGAGAATTTTTAAATTACATTTATTTTGTGCATGTGCACATGTTATGGCACATATGCAGAGACCTGGGGATAATTTGGAGGAGTTGGTCTTCTTCCTGCATGTGGGTTCTGGGATAGAACTCAAGTCACAAGGCTTGATGACAAGTGTCTTATCTGCTCAGGCATCTTGCAGACCAGGAATATTTTTATCTCAGAAGTTTTAACTGGCACGTTTCCTGTTGTGTTTTATTATATTTGGTAATCTTGTAGTATACTTACTTCTAAAGGAAAGTAAATGTTTTAAAATTTGGAAATGAGGGCTAACAATCTAAGCAACAGAGGAGAGGCTACCTTAAATGCCCTCCCCTGATAATGAGATCGATGACTTATATGCCACCTGATAGCCCTCATCCAGCAGCTGGTGGAAGTAGAAGCATACACCCACAACTAATCACTGAACTGAACTGGAATCCAGTTGCAGAGAAGGGCGAGTGATGAGCAAAGGGGTCCAGACCAGGCTGGTGAAACCCATAGAAACAGCTGACCTGAACATAGGGGAGATCTTGGTCCCCAGACTGATAGCTGGGATACCAGCATGGGACTGATCCAAACCCCAGGAACATGGGTTTCAGTGAGGAAACCTTGGAAATCTATGGGACCTCCTGTAGTAGTTCAGTACTTATCCCTAGCATAGATGTGGACTTTCCGCATAGAGGAATACTCCCTAAGCCAAGACACACAGGGGTGGGCCTAGGCCCTATCCCAAAGGATACGATAGACTCTGATGCCCCCCCCCCATGGAAGGCCTCACCCTACCTTGGGAGCAGAAAGGAAATGTGATAGGTATGGTTTTAGTGGGGAAGGGTGGTAGGGGAGGAGGGGAGGGAGAGGAAACTGGGATTGACATGTAAAAAAATCTTGTTTCTAATTCAAATAAAAAAAAAGTCTGCAAAAAAAAAATTTGGGAGTGAGGGGAAAATGCCAGTAAAGCTATAGAATTTGATTTCCAGCTAGAGTTCATTTACACATATCACTTGAGTCTGATGACAAGAACCAGTTTGTTACAGCTATTATTAGTACCATGAAGCAGCCCCATGTTAATAATAATATCATTCAGGTATAATGTTACTGACTTCATTTTAGTAAGGAAAAAAAATAGAGGCTTAGAAAGGTGAGACTCCTCCATGAATTATAGGCAACAAGCTCTCAGTCTGCCTCTCCACTACTTCTTTCACACCTTTCATTCTCTTGTGCTTCTTACAGTGTTTAGTTTTCTGATCTTCTTCATTGGAATGTCACCTTTTAAAAATATTGGCTGATTCTTGTCAACATACCAGGCCATCTAGAGGAGTAGCATGCATATGGTGGGTGCTGACAGAGTTGAGGCCCATGGTGTGCTATGTCTCAAGATTCAGTTAAAAGAGGTCAAATCTCTGTTTCTCAGTCCTGAGTGACTAGAGTCACTCCAGGATTTATAAGCCCATCTTAAACCAGACAAAATCTGATGTATTGTAGAGGCATAGAACAAAACTAGGACAAGTGCTTATTCCCCTTGACATCAAATGGAGTGCTGTGCATGGGATTTTATTGGTATCTTGAAAAGAAATGTTGGCATTCTCAACATTATCTCGGGATAATTCCAGGAGCGGTAACTTTTTTTTGATTATTTTTTATTAGTTCAAATTAGAAACAAGCTTGTTTCACATGTCAATCCCTTCTCCCTCTCCCCCCTCCCCCAACCCCCACCAGCCCCCCACCTCATCCCCCCCTCTGCTCCCCAGGGAGGGTAAGGCCCTCCATGGGGGTTCCCCAAAGTCTGTCATATCATCCTGGGCATGGCCTAGGCCCTTCCCCATGTGTCCAGGCTGAGAGCATCCCTCCATGTGGGATGGGCTCCCAAAGTCCCTTCTTATGCCAGGGAAAAATACTGATCCACTACCAAGGGCCCCATAGAGTGCTGAGGCCTCCTCATTGACATCCACATTCAGGGGTCTGGATCAGTCCCGTGCTGGCCTCCCAGACATCAGTCTGGGGTCCATGTGCTCACCCTTGTTCAGGCCAGCTGTTTCTGTGGGTTTCACCAGCCTGGTCCTGACCTCTTTGCTCTTCATTCCCCGGAGAGGTAACTTAAAGAGGAGGTGTAGGTTGCCTGTAGAGGAAACCGTAGGGATATTATGGCAACTTCAGGTTATGTAATGGAGGAGCTGTTATTACCTCACCTGAAAAGGCAGATGGATGAAAGTGCTTTTAAGAAGCCAGAAGAGATTTTTGTTTGGAGGAGGGTTGTTTGGGAGGATCCTCAAAGACCAAATGCAGTGAATTCCCCTAGCCTCATCCCTTACTTCCTCCTCTTTGTCTTTTTCTGGGACTTAGCATTAGCAATCAATTGGGGTCCAAGGTCTGATCTCCAAGACCTAACCTGAGAAGATTAGGGAGCAGGATAGGGGAAGACTCATGGATAATATGAGGTGTAAGAACTCATGAAGTTTTACATCAGTGGGATATATGTGTGCTTTTGGATAAAAGGATAAGATGAACATTTCTTGAGCATACAACACACTAGGGACTTTTTAATGACTTCATCTTTTAGGGTACTTATGCTGTTTTCTTGTTACAAATGTAGAAAATTTGAACCCAGGTACCTTGGTCCTGAGTCTCAGCCAGTCCCTGTGATTCTGGTGTTGATGGGTGCTGTTTACCCCATCCCAGAAAGCTCTATTTCAAGGCATTGCCAGGGGGCAGGGAACCGTAATAGAGCTGCTGTGTCCCCCCCCCCCTTACCTCCAAGTCTGTTAACTGTGGGCAAGGAAAAAGGAGAGGGAAAAAAACTCAACTTGGCATGAATGATGTTAAGCAAGATCAAATAAGGTGAAAAGCAAAATAGAATCCAGAAATTTGGTTTTGCTTTTACTCAGAGTTCATGGGCGGTTGCCGAACAAAGTCCTTTTTACTTCCCACAAAATGCTTGAGCTAACCCCTTCCTCTTTTCTTCCTTTTCCTCTTTCTCTTACTCCTCTTCTAACAACATGAATGCCATTATTTTTACCTTTTACTTGCTTATAAACTTAAAGAGCTTTAAAATATTTATTTACTTAAAATTCTTTTATGTTTTGTCTGCATGTATTTCTGTGCACCACATTCTTGTAGTGCCCATGGAGGCCAGAAGAGGACATCAGGTCCTCTGGAACTGGAGTTACAGATGGTTGTTAGCTTATATGTGGTTGCTAGGAATAGAACTTGGGTCCTTTGGAACAGCAGTGGAGTGTGTGCTCTTAATTGCTACACAATCTCCCAGCCTATTTTAAGAGCTTTGTAAGGGACAAAGGCCCAATAAAATATAAAGATCAGTTACATCACTGCTGCTATTTTATTTCTTATTAATGAAAATTATTATACTTAGTAATGAGTTATTCTTATTTTGCTTCTTGAATTTTTTATTAAAAAAGTATGTATTGAAAGTCAACAGTGGGGGCTAGAAAGATGTCTAAGTGGTTAGGGGCACTTGCTGTTCTTGCAGAGAATTCAGTTTTGGTTCCCAGAACTCACATGGTAGCTAACAACAGTCTATAACTCTAGTTCAGGAGCACTTTCTGATCTCCACAGGCACTGTACACATGCAGGTCACAGATATACATGCAGTCAAAACACCATACACATAAAGTAAAAGTAAATCTTAAAAAATAAGAAAAGCAACAATGACATGGAAATTTTAAGTAAGTTGCTGGGGAGCTGGCTGAAGAGAGTAAGAATGCTTGGTGGCAAGCATGAAGACCTGAGTTAAAATTCCCACACGCATTAAAAATTAAAATAATTTTAAAGATTTTTTTCTATATGTACATATGTGCCTGTATGTATGTTTGTGCATGCTTGGTGCCCTTGAAGGTCAGAAGAGGGAGTGAGATCCCCTGGATCTGGAGTTGTAGATGGTTGTGTGCTACCATGTGAATGCTGGACCAGAACTTGGGTCCTCTGCAAGAGCATCAAATGGTCATCCACTCAATCATCTCCCCAGATCCCTGAAAGGAAATTTTAAATAAAAAGAAAATACCCTAATACGCTTGAAAATAACTAAATGAGTTCTAGGACAAGCCCAAAGCTACACAGAGAAACCCTGTCTTGAAAAACCGAACCCCTCCAAAAAAATGTTAATGTGGAGTTTTTATTAAGACTTAGGTTTTAAAAATGATTGCTAAAGGGAAATTTAACATCATTAACATTTACATACAAAATCTATCTGATAATCTGAGATATTGTTAAGTTAAAAACATTGTTCTGGGCTAAATTGAACGCAACAGTTCTTAATGACTGTTATATTAGAGTAATGGTATTATCCTCAGTTGTCTTATACACCTTGAATACTAACCTTGGCATACTAGTCCCCTACACTGTGCCCTGGACTGTGGGTTTTTTCCACCCTTAGCCATTCCTCCCAGTCTTGGGAAGCCAGGCACTTTTGTCTGTTCAGTCCTGTAAAAGCTATAACCTAGACAGACCGGGCGTCCTTGAATGTCTTTTGACTGGTTAGAATTCTCTTTTCCAGAGTAACAGTCAAATTTTTTTCACTACACAGAAACCTTCAAAAAATCAGAGTAGTTTGGTTTTGAATCTCTGTATCCTTATTCTGGGCCTAATGCCCAGCACATAGCAGATGCTCAAAAACACATTTGCAGAATGAAATGTCATGAGACAGTCCTGAAATGTGTGAATAGTACTACAGATTTCACATAGCTCTTCTGCAGCTTAATGTCTTCTAAGTCACTTATTCCTCATGATAGACTCTCTTGATCCCCATGTCTATTCCTCCTTGTTGTCTATAGCCATTGTTGGCTATTAGTCACTATAACATACATGGCCAGATTTCCTGGAAGTGGTGTAATTTACAGTAGTACATTCAGGTGTGCATTGTTACTTTGTTTTGTTGAGAAATCCCTGGCTGCTTATGTCTTTCTATATAAGCTGCTGTCAAATCTGGCATTTTACAATACTTGTGTACTTTGGCTCCTTCTACTTTAGTGTCACTTGGGGTTTGATGGGCTCTTCACTCTGTATCCTCAGCCTTAGGGAAGTCCCAAAAGGAACATTGTGGAAGACTCCATTCAAATTCCATGCTTTTCAGAATTTAATTGCAATGTAGGTTCTGATTCAGTAAATCTGAGTACAGCCTGAGATTACACCTCTGTAACAAATTCTCTCTAAGGTTAAGCTGATATTATGGGTCTCCTGGATCTTACTTTGTGTAGCAAGGTGGAGTTTTGGGGTAAAATGGCTCCTGAGTACAAATCTGTCAGTTTGGATGGCTATGCAGTTCCTATCCAAGTCCTCAGAAGATTCTTTCTGATGCTCACTAGATAAAGAAAATAAGATGAATGCTCTTTCTCTACCTTTTAAGAGCTGTCCACCTCTCTGTTCAGGATCGTTTGGATAGCAGAATAGCTCTCATGTCCAACATATTCAGTATCCTTTCAAGTTGCTTGTCATTTGGACATTTGATAAAGCATCCATGTATGCTGTTTTGGGGTTCTGTGATGGGGGAGTCCTTCTGTGTATATGTTTGTCTTATTGGTTGATAAATAAAGTACTGTTGGCCAATAGGGAGCAAGTTAGGCAGGACTAGGAGTCGAGGAGGATTCTGGGAAATGTAGTAAAGAGAAGTCTTGCGATCCAGGCAGGAAGTGACATAGCAGGCAGACTCAGAAAATAAGCAGGGACAAGCAAGAAATCACTCTCTTCTTCCTCCTGTCTTCTTTGTGGAAAAATCGCCTGCCTCTGCTTCCTTCAACAAATCCTACCAACGTGCACCACCACCCATGGCTTTTTCCTTCCTTCCTTCTTTCCTTCCTTCCTTCCTTCCTTCCTTCCTTCCTTCCTTCCTTCCTTCCTTCCCTCCTACTTTATCCTGTTTCTTTCCTCTTAAAAGCCTACATATTTTTAAACACACTGTAAACTTTTAGAGGTTTTTCTTCATCTGACTCTGTCTTTACTGTAAATTTTTACCTTTTTCTGCTAAACAACACTGCTAAAATTAAAGCCATGGCTGTTTTAGCCACTGTCTTTCCAAGATGGCAGGAGTATGTTTACTGCCAGGACTGAGAGCTGTGCTCACTGCATTCATCTATGTTGCCATCAAGCAACAGGCTGCCAGCTTGGAGAGCCAGCTGCTTAATACACTCCTCTGAATTGTTAGCAAGAGCCCTGCATTTTTTCCACTTATGCTGAGTCAGGAAACTTCCGTCTCTAGCAAAACAGAGACCACCCATGAAAATGCTGCTACCAAGAAGTTGTGCTTGTCTCTGTTCTTTTGCTTCTAAAATCCCTTTTTAAGCTTTTGTGAGGTTTTTAATGTGGAAGTTTGTAAAACCGCGTCCTAACACCATTTTGTAACAATAACTCTTTCGGCTGAGCCGCCCGTGCCCGGCTACCACGTGGGCAACCAAAATAACACACAGATTAATATTAGGTATAATACTGCTGGCTAATGACTAAGATTTCTTACTTGCTAGCTCAGTCTTAATTATCAACCATAAGCATTAATGTATATATTTTATAAAGATTATTTTATGGAGGATACCGGACATGTGTATCCGTTCTCAATCACATGGCGGTTCCACAGAGAAGAGAGGGGGAGGAAGAGAGCAGTTTCCTGCTTGTCCCTGCTTATATTCTGAGTCTGCCTGCTATGTCACTTTACTACATTTCCCAGAATCCTCCGAGACTCCTAGTCCTGCCTAACTTGCTTCCCTATTGGCCAACGGTACTTTATCAACCAATAAGACAAACATTTACACAGCAGGACCTCCCCATCAGTTCTGTTTTGTTTTTGAGTTTTGGGAATATTTTCATACACTAGAAGGTTACTAAAAAGACTAAAAGCATTGTTTATGTGGTACTGAGAACTGAATTCAGGACCTTGAACATGACAGACAAGCACTCTACCACTGAGCTATATTCCTAGCTTAAACAGATAGCTTTAAAACCTTTGACTATGAAGCATGCTGTTACTGATAAAATTCTTTTATAAGAAATGTTAATAGCTTTCAGGTTTTTTTTTACATTATTGGAATTTGTATAAAATGGATTCATTGTTGAAATAACATTCCTGAACTGAAAAGATACGCATACAGGTGGCGGCCTTTGAGATTAGCCAAGTGATTTCTTTAGAACACAGGGTAAGAGGTCAGAAGCACTGATGTCCTTTTTTTTTCTCTAATTTTTAACTCTTTTAGCTTGAGAGAAAAGTGTTTTCTGTATAAGGTAAATGACAGTGTATTTATTACGTGTGTGTGTGTGTGTGTGTGTGTGTGTGTGTGTGTAGATGGAGCAGAGAACCTTGTGTATTCTAAGCCCTAAGTCTGTTATTGACTTACATCGCCATCTCTACCAGTAATTTTTTTTTTTTTGGTTCTTTGAGACAGGGTTTCTCTGTGTAGCTTTGGAGCCTATCCTGGCACTCGCTCTGGAGACCAGGCTGGCCTCGAACTCACAGAGATCTGCCTGTCTCTGCCACCCAAGTGCTGGGATTAAAGGCATGTGCCACCAACACCAGGCCTACCGGTAATTTTTAAAATTATTTCAAAGAACAATTACTATGCTAAGATGCAGACCTATTTATTACATCTATTTATTTTGTTCAATTTATTGTGATTTGATTAATGAATTGTCTAATTGCCTTAGAAAATTCTTCTTTGTGAGGTAGTTCTCAGTTCCTCAGACTTCAATGTAGTGACATATTATTTGTGGTTTATTAAAGTTTGACTGAGAATTCAGAAAAGCAAAGTCAGCCTCAAGCTATAGCCTTAGGCTGTGGTGACACACACCTATAATGCCGACAGCCAGAAGCTAGGAGGTGGTGGTACTCACCTTTAATCCTAGGACTCAGGATAAATGGTAGATGGCTCTCTGTGAGTCCAAGGCCACCCAGATCTACACAAGATTGAATCAGTCTAAAAGAGAATTATAGCTTACACCTTTAATGCCAGTACTAGAGGGGTATAAAAGACAGGGGCAAAGTTCAGGCATTCATTCTCCAGCCACGCTGAGGAGAGGTTAACAGTCTGAGGCTTGGTGAGAGCTCATGGAGGATAAGCTCATTTAGCCTAAGGTAGATGTAAGAAGCTAGTGGCCAGCTGCTTTGCTTTTCTGAACATAAGCTTGAAATTCGAACCCCAATATCAGTCTCTGGGTCTTTTATTTTTCATGTCACACATCAACTTTAGAGGATGTTGATACAAAAGCCAGGAGGGAGACCTCCAGGTGGAGAATATGCTAGAAGAGACTAAAGAAGGGTAATATTTATTGAGAGCCTGTGGCCATTTTTCTACACATTCACTTAGACCTCCTACCATGGAGACTTAGTAATTGGAGAAATTTTGGCTTTGTTAGTGTAGCCAAGCAGATAAGAGCAATAGCCTGGCTTAAAATTCCTGCTCTGCTGCTGTGTATAGTGGCTGTGTAACCTAAGGTAGAGAGAGTCCTTCACCTTTCTCTTTCTCTTTTCATCCAACTTAGAAAACATAGCATTTGGCTTTATAGACTATTGATTCCAAAAATGACATCTGGCATGCAGTCAGAATTAGCAAAGCAAACTGATTCTCATATGTTACTTCTTTGTAGATATATAGGTTTGTTTTGGTCATTATAGATATATAGGTTACTTTTGGCATTTCAGATTGGGTCTTATTGTCTTGCTGATGGTGTTCTCGACTCCTGGACCATAACTACAGGTGTATATACCACCATGTCTAGCTGTAGAGTTACTGAAGTTTTAATGTCTTTTAATAACATTTAAAGTTGTGATTATACATTAAGTAGATTTTGTTTTGTTTTGTTTTTTGAGATGGGGTTTCTCTGTGTAACAGTCCTGGCTGTCCTGGAACTCTGTAGACTAGGCTGGTCTCAAATTCAGAGAGCTCTTCCTGCAACTGCCTCTGCTGGGATAAAAGGCATGTGCCACCAACCACCTAGCATGATTAAGCAGATTTTTTTTCTTTTTCTTAATTTAAATTAGAAACAAGCTTCTTTTACATGTCAATCCCAGTTCCCTTTTCCTCCCCTCTTCCCCTGCCCCCCACTGACCCCCTATCACATCCCCTTTCTGCCCCCCAGGAAGGGTGAGGCCTTCCATGGGGGATTTTTTTTTCAAAGTCTGTCATATCATTTGGAGCAGGGCCTAGACCCTCCCCAGTGTGTCCAGGCTGAGACATTTGTGTACTGGGGGGTAAATACTGATCCACTACCAGTGGCCCCATAAATTGTCCAGACCTCCAAACTGACCTCCTCATTCAGGGGTTCTGGAAAAGTCCTATGCTGGTTTCCCAGCTATCAGTCTGGGTCCATGAGCAACCTCTTGTTTAGGTCAGCTGTTTCTGTGGGTTTCTCCAGCCTGGTCTTGACCCCTTTGCTAATCATTTCTCCCTCTCTGCAACTGGATTCAAGAGTTCAGCTCAGTGTTTAGCTGCGGGTGTCTGATTAAGCAGATTTTTAAAGACTATAACAGAACTTTGTCAAACAAAGGTGTGTTTTCTTTTCTAGTGGGCCATTTTGAAAACCTCTTATTTAATTCATATTGGCCCAGTATTGCTCAAAATATCTTTGGACTTACTATTAGGTTTTACTCTATAATTATCTTTTTTGTTACAGTTGCAAATAGGATGGAAATAAATTTCTACATAAATAAAATTATTTATCTTTTTACTCAGGTTTTTTAATTGCTTCTTTTTTGTCAGCTTGCTGATAGGTACTTGAAATGAAGTGCACAAATAAGATAGGGTCATTTCTCTGTGGCATTTACACCTGAAGTGCAGAAAGCTTTCATGAGCTCATTGGATTGTTTAAGAAATTGGACAGTCTTAACTATCATTGATTAAACTGTTGAAAGGAAAAAGGCAAATTTTAGAACATTTGGTAGACATATCCAAACTTCCTCTACCCAAGGAAGACAGAGACCTCTTTTGTGGACAAATGGGAGATACCACTCTGTGAACAGTGCCATGATATAACCAGCTCCTTACAAATTTGAAGTGAAACAAGGTGTATCTTTATTTCCTCTCTGTTGGGCTGACATTGAGTTTGGAGCCAGTCATCCATGGACTTGACATTGGATGATACAACTGGAATTAGATTATCATTAAACAGTGATGTAGTGATGATTGAAAATGGTTATATGTTCGGGAATATTTCCTAGTATACATTCATTAACCTGTCTAAAAATGCTCTGATTTCTTTTAAGGGTTTAAATAATTGTAAAATATATACCCCAAATAAAAAAAATATTGCAGAGCCCTGAGATTCAAAGAACTTTACAAGTACTTTAAAAGCTACAGTTCTAGTGCCAAAATGCTCTTGGCCTATTTTCTAACGTTTCTAATAATAGAGAATATTTAGGCATAGACTAAGGGGGTCATGGGAGATAATATAAAGGTGAGACTGGTAGGGGCTGGAGACAGTTCAGTGGTTAAGAGTGGGCACTGCTCTGGCAGAAGACCTGAATTTGCTTCCCAGCACCCACATTGGGCAGCTCAAAACTGCCTGTAACTCGAGCTCTAGGGCATCTTTCTTAGTGTTACGTTGCAGTGAAGAGAGCCATGGCCATAGCAACTCTTATAAAGGAAAACATTTAATTGGGGGCTTGCTTACAGTTCAGAAATTTAGTCTGTCATCATAATGGGAAGCATGGTGACAAGGAGGCAGACATGGTGCTGGAGAAGTAGCTGAGAGTTCTACATCCAGATATGAAGGCAGCTAGAAGAGAGATAACATTCAACCTGGCTTGAGCACCTAAAACCTTAAGGCCTATGCCCAGTGTCACACTTCCTCCAATAAGGCCACACCTACTCCAACAAGGCCATACCTCCTAATAGTGCCACTCCCTGTGAGTCTGTGAGGGCCATTTTCATTCAAACTACCACATCATTGGACATCTTCTGTTGTATAACTCAAGGCTTTGCTTAAACAAGCATCCCCTACATACACATAATTTAAAAATTATCTTTAAAACAACAACAAAACAGGACTGGCAGTACCTATAGCAAATTGTACCCGTGTCAGTGTAGTTTTTCCAGATATTGTTCTAGCCTGCTAAGACTAATCTTTTATTTTTATTTTTATTTTTTATTTTATTAGTTCTAGTTAGGGAACAAGCTTATTTCAAGTCCCTTCTCCCTCTCCCTCCCCTTACCAACTTCCTCCCCACCCGCC